>NC_088415.1:88780475-88840833 GCF_034236695.1 Oncorhynchus nerka
ATACCACTACTACTACTACTACTACTACTGCTACTACTACTACTGATACTGCTACTACTACTACTGCTACTGCTATTACTGCTACTGCAACTGATACCACTACTACAACTGATACCACTACTACTACTACAACTGATACTACTACTGCAACTGATACCACTACAACTGATACCACTACTACAACTGATACTACTACAACTGATACCTCTACTACTACAACTGATACTACTACAACTGATACCACTACTACTACTACAATTGATACTACTACAACTGATACCACTACTACTACTACAACTGATACTACTACTACAACTACAAATGATACCACTACTACTACTACAATTGATACTACTACAACTGATACCACTACTATTACTACAACTGATACTACTACAACTGATACCACTATTACTACTACAACTGATACTACTACTACAACTGATACCACCACTACAACTGATACTACTACTACTACTACTACAACTGATACCACTACTACAACTGATACTACTACTACAACTGATATTACTACTACTACTACAACTGATACTACTACTACAAATGATACTACTACTACAACTGATACTACTACTACTACTACTACAACTGATACTACTACAACTGATACCACTACTACCACAACTCCTCCTACTGATACTCTCATATGTGTGTGTTCCAGGTGAGGACCCTGCGGATGCACCTGTTCACAGGGATTCAGCTGGTGTGTCTGGCGGCTCTGTGGGCGGTCATGTCCACAGCGGCCTCGTTGGCCTTCCCCTTCGTTCTCATCCTCACCGTGCCCGTCAAATGGTTCCTGCTGCCCCGCATCTTCACCACACGCGAGATGCAGTGTGTAAGTCTAACCGCATGGATGCACACACACACACACACAGTCTAGCACTGTTGCTTAAAATAGTTGGGGTTTTATTGTTTTTTTTTATACAGTTGGATGTTGCTTCAGGTGCCTTTGCCTGGGAAATAACCCTGGCCATAACCTTTACCCTTGACTTGTACCCCTGCTCTCTCTTTGTGTCTTAGTTGGATGCAGACGACGCAGAACCTAAGTTTGATGAGAGGGAGGGACAGGATGAGTACACAGAGATGCACATGCCTGTATAATGCTTGGTTGGGGCCAACGTGATGGACATCCTGCTGACCAATAGGCACCCAAGTCCTATACTCCAGGAAGTTGCTCCTAACCCACCAAATCCTTTGTTTGTTAACCTGATATTTTATAAACGCACCACTCATGGTTTGAACGGTTTAATTTGTATTTTATTGAATTATTTTAAAAAGATTTTTAGAGTCCCAACTCCCAAATCATGTTTTTTTTGGTCAGTTTTGACTATTTTGCTTTTCGGAAGGTGGATATATACTTCGAAATTATTTTAGTCATTGTTACAATGTTGAATCATGTTTTTCTGTATCTTTGGGTTATTGTTGGGGTATGTTTTAATTTCAGGTGGGAGTTGGATTTGCTATGTGTCAAAGTAAAAGATTGTTGTCCACATAAAAGCTGCTGTTTGCCATTGTAGTGTAAACCCCCCCCCCCCTGAGAAGCCTATATTCAGCACCTATTCAAGACTTCTGGTGATAGCAGATATGAATTATTTCTGGTTTACAGTGTCTTCTGTTTGCTTCTGTGGTGGCGTTATCACATATGCTATGTGGCTATGCAAGTTGGTTGTGATGATATACGGTCTGTTACAGTGTAATCAAGCACGCCAAAGAGTTCTGGTTGTGTCTCAGTAAGTTTGTTTTAGAATCGGGTACAGTGGGTAAGTGATTGAACGTTGTTCAGGTGTTGGGGGGGGTGTTGGGGGGGGGGGTTACAGGGGTATGATACATTAAGAAAAGGGGTGCCTACATCCGTTATAATGTTGTTTAAAGAGCAACTGCCCCTAAAAACCAACTTCTCATTTAGAAAACGTCCAATGTGGCATCAGTATGAGTCAGAAACATTTATTCTACTGTCAAGATTTACTACAAAGTGTAAATAGGATCATTTTGGTCATGAAGTCAGTCTCGTGCAAAACTGAGTTTTGCGAGACTTGTGGTCATGACTCCATCACAACGTAAATGAATGTTGGGTTTGTTTCAATCCTGCTGGCAGCCCACAAGCAATCATCAATTCCGAGAGCAGCTGCACATGACCTGATCTTAATGCCTGTGGTAAATTTGGGCTGACTTTGGATATTCTTATGGGACTAGTTCGGGACCATGTTAAATGACACAATGTATATGGGACATTATGTTAAAATTCCAATAGTTCCACATTTCAATGACTTAAAAATCACAAACCAACTATAAATTGTAGAAATTCATATACAAATATTGAAAGCATTTAATGAGAAAACGAAAAGGTGTGCAAAATGAAAGTATTGTCTCATTTACATTGTGTAATTTATTGACGGCCACTAACTAGCCCTGGAGATAGGCTATCCAAAGTCAAACCAATTTTGTCACTGTCGCACACCAGCTAGCTGAAGCTAATGTTCTAAATAACGCTTCCTACCTGTGAACACACACACACACACTAGACACCCACATCAGACCACACCCCAAAACCAACTTGAGGTTTAAATTCAGTCTTGGCAGCTAGTATTTCTTACGGAACCTAATGTAAAATGAGGCCAAATCAGGAAGTGCATTCACCCTTTAAAAGCAGCCCTCATTCAAACGGATTCATTATTTGCAATTGAATGAATACAGGCCTAGCACTACAGTAGCACTACATTACCCTTGGTGTATATTTGGGATGGTACATGGCGGAAGTCTTCATTTGGCAATCTTTGCCTCAGGAAGTAAGCGTGTCAAAAATGTAGGACTGACAAACACTGTATATTTTTTGAAGAGCACATTACTGAAAATGACTTTCGACCAACCCTTTGCTGCTTAGATCTCACCACTGTGCTTTTCCCCCCCAAACGTGTTAAAGATGTTTGGTCCCATTACACAAATAATCCATCATACCTGAATACACTACATACCACTTTTAAGTGAGTCACTTGATTCTCACTGCCATGCACTCCTACCATAGTCGTGTAGTCTTTGTTTGACTGTCTGAACAACATCTCCACCCATTTCTCTGGGACTCCATTTAACTGTAGTAAATGCCTGCTGTGTATTTTGTATATGGAGCCTTGTCTTGTTCCAGAGTATGACTATGGCCTTCCATGCTTGATCTACATATGAGGACCAGCTATGTGGTTGTGCCTGAAAGAGTTAAAGCGACATTCACTACAAATCGGCGTGATCTGAAAGCACCAATGCGAAAATGCAATCAGTTTAGCCAACTGAGCTTTCCGTCATCTTTGGGAGGGAAATCACCTTACATTTCAATTGTGTACTACAGTTTGAGTATGATTATTGCTTTAATGTACAGTCACCAAAAAGTCGGGAGACATTCTATTCCATACAAATGAAGGCATTTGTAAGTATGTATGCACATCTATTTACTTAGGGCCCAGTAGTTACTCATGTCTATAAACCCAATAAGGCTAGTCCATTCATAACTGCTGTTTCCATCTTAAAATGTAACTGAATGTGTTGTAACAACACATGCAGCCACATAATCAAAGTTATTGATATTATGTTTACTTTCTACCACATTAAAGTTCAACCACATGCAATGCAGTTGTTTGCAAGTATTCCAAACGTAATGCAGCAGGAATACTGTGTCTCGTTGAATCACTGCAAATGAAGAGCACTGGATTCCTTGAATGTGTTTGCTATCGTGTGGTCCCCCCCCCCCCCTCCTATTTCTTTTTTTGCCTCTGTTGCAGATTTGCTAGCATCCAGAAATATGCTAAAATATTAACTCATGTTCTCTCACATTGTATTACTCTTTTTTTTAACTGCAAATATTATAGCATTTTATATTTCAAATCTATTGTTGACATGCAGGGATGTAGAAATGAGAGTGAGAAATAAAGAAGAAATAAAATATATTATACAAATATATCCATATATTTTCTTAGGAACCAATCATGGTTCAAGTGCTTTCAGGCTTTAGCTACATTGCAGTATGTTAAAATAGACAATCTTCCTTGCTCTAGCCATGCCAAGTTTGTAGAATTAGAGCTTTGGCTGATTTTAAATGTTTTTTTTTTTTTTATATATATGTACAAATAAATGAAGCTTAATGAACTGAATCAGATGTGTGTAAAAGTTGTTTTTCTTTTCAATTTTCAAGGCAGGCAGCAGGTAGCCTAGTGGTTAGAGCGTAGGGCCAGTAACTGAAAGGTTGTTGGATTGAATCCCTGAGCTGACAAGGTAAATATCTGTTACTGTTCCCTGATAGGCTGTCTTAACTGACTTGCCTAATAAAAATAATAAAGACTGTGTCTGTCCCTGTATAAAAGTGTTTGTAAAGGTGTTAAGGCAGATACCTGAACATTTAAAGTGGAATATGTATTTTATATTTATTTAACTAGGCAAGTCAGTTGAGAACAAACTCTTATTTACAATGGGGACAGCCTACACCGGCCAAACCTGGGCCAATTGTACACCGCCCTATGGGACTCCCAATCACCGCAGGTTGTGATACAGCCTGTATTTATAGGCTATACATTATGTATTGTACACATTCTTCTTGTCATAATCATACATGATGTATCACCTAAACTCCCATAAAGGAAATGTATTAGTCACTGCCTGCATGTGAAAGTTTTAAATAAAAAGTACAATGAGTGCATGGCAAATGAAACAGGATGAAAGAATAAGTTCATCATCTTTAATTATATTGCCTACTGCTGGGTACCGCTACATGTAAGGCATTGCTCAACAGTCACAGCTCAGTTTTTTCACGTGACACACCACAGCCTATCCTGATAGGTCTACAGTTGTGCCGCGTTCGTATAATGTCGGAAACTCGGAAATGTCTGAATTGCATACTCGTTGTATAAATATGATACAGGTACCTGCGTTTCCCACTTGGGAAGTATCAGAACCGACCAATTGGAAGCTCTGCGCTAATAACTGACTTTAATTTGAACTCGGAAGTCCCTTGTTTCCAACAGGACGTGAACGCGGCCTTATTATTACATTCCAGTCTCAAATAGATGAGGGATTGCAGTGAAGGGCCGTCTCCTCCTTTCCCCGTCTTATTGGCCAGTTTCACTTAATTCCACAGCAGTGAAATGTGCGTGACGGCTGTGTTAGCCCACATGAAAGGGAGACTGAGGAAAAAAGTGAAGTATGTCCGCGGCCTGTTGTCATTTCAGATTATGGATAGGCATTAGCAAACACAAGAGTTGAGATATTTGCAGGACACATTGCTTGCTAGTGCTACACTACTTCAACGTTTAATTTATTTCCTCATGCCTTTCGATTCCGAGCCTTGGATGAAACTGTAGTTATTGTCCATCCCTGGATCTCTCAAATCCCACTGTAGTTCGTTTTCTGAGGCCCTGTAATTCCTGGAAACCTGTGGATAGGGTAGGCTAATCGGGTTAGCACTTCATGGACACTGCTAAAATGAAGGGGGTGGCGGATAAATGTCTAGCTAGAATTAAGTATATTATTTAATAATCTCTATAAGAATGAAAGACTCATGAATTGTCTACAAATATCTAAATTATTTTAAATTGATAAAATGTGTAATCTAAATGCGCTATTCATTAAAGATAAATTACAGCATCACGATCAAGCTATTTCTTATGAAATACTGCCGTATGTTTTTAGCTTGAGCCTCCGCCTTTGTCTCCTTCTTTCTCGCATGTTTTTACTTGGAGTTCCTCCCCCTGCGGCGCTGGGCGGAGTTTCATACCGAACAAGACGCTCCTTTTGTCGGATCCGTTCCGACCTGACTCCCCGGGGTTTACGGCTGAAAAAACGACACTTAAAACAGCCCTAAAATAATTAAACACAAATACCTTGATTTGTAGTAACAACGCTGGTTTCTAACTGCCACGAAAGGTGAGTGAAAAGTTGTGTTTTGATGGCGTTAAAAGCGATTTTTAAGCCGTGTCTCCCCGAGTCTTTATAACATTCATGGCGGCTCTGCAGTGAGAGCTTTGGGGCGAAAGCAAGCAGATGCGTTCGCTCGCGTATCTGTTTTTCAGCACGTTCTAGCTTTATAAGCATTTCTGAACTTTTCACTTACTGCTTTGGTAGTTAAAGGACCACATTGACAGTTAAATGCAATCTCCAAATTATAACATTTAAAAAGGCGACTTTTCACAAATTGACGATTTAGACTATGCTACAAAATGCACATCCAGTCTGCTAATAGGGCATTGAGTCTACAGTGGTTTTCTTGTCAATGTACTTAGTGTAAAATATACAAATTGGTTTGGTAGCAAGTTTTCATGCCAGCGGAAGCTGCGTTTTGACTCCTGCCTGAATAAAGGCGCCATTACTGGGGTAGCAAGCAAAGAACGGTCGGTGTTCCCAAAACAAACTTAAAAGGCTGTAGCCTTGATTCAAAATAGAAAGACATTTAAAATAGTAATGCCACGGCCCCTCGAAATATGTGAATGCAGCGTAGCGCTCTGAGCGTAACATTTTTATGTTTTCATAGTTTTAGGCTGTGAAATACTCACAGGATTGTTATCGGTAGATGTATAGATTGATGCGACAATTTTTTTTTAATGCAATGTAACGTTTAGGCCTATTTAAGTTTGCAGTATATGTTTTCCCGAAGTTTGACCTTGTGAGCGGGCCACGATGACACTACACCGAGAAAGCCACGATGACACTACACCGAGAAAGCGACGCCTCGGTCGGGTGCACAGCTGCGCCACAGCTTGGGGGAAGCGGGCGGGGGTAGGCGCGCACTTTCTGGCAGTTCGATTCAGCCCTCCGCCACGGAATGTTAAAGCATTCTATTCCCTTGTCTAGAACGCTCCTTTCATCCTATAAATGTAGGCCTATTATCTAGCCTAGGCTATTTTTAAGGGATTTAGTATCACCCCATGTGGGAAAATATCTTAATTTAAAACGTACGTAGGCTACATTTGTTGTTTGAGACAGTTGTGGATGTATTTTTGTAGCCTTATCAAGTAGCCTAGGCTAAGACTATTTGGATAAGGCACAACTGTCAGAGGGTTCAGCGGCAGGAGTGGTGTTTTGACCGGTACCTGGTGACGTTTTACGGCCGAGCGGTCCACATTGTTGACACTATCACAAATATGCACTCAAACCTGAAAACAAATGTTTGATTTAGGTCTATCGTGTAACTTAATCATTGGGCTATGCCTTGAAACTATACGTAGGGTTTTAAAAGTTGCCTGGTGCAATATCTATCGACCGACAGACACAGTCGCGGTTAGTTAGCATATGCAGTTCAGGGGTATAGGCCTGATGAAAAGAAGCTGAAAAGACCGGCCGCGGAACTATGCGCCCCCGATATGACTGCATGCCCCTTTACGTCCCACTTGGTACAGGGACCGTGCGTTTCTCAAATTCTGCAGTATACATTTTCAGAACATACCGCAAAAATTAATAAAGAACGGTTGCATATTGCGCTCATTTGTACTATATTAGCCTACAGGCCTAGGCTATTATAAGCGCCTTGACGCGCTCCTGTCTACCGGGTGACAGGCGAGGAGGTTGGCAGGCACACAGCACTTGCGTCTCACGTCCGGAGTCGAGACCGAGGCTTCGAATTTGGAAACGCCCGTGTTTGGATTGCTGGGCTCAGCACTAACTCCATTTTTAAAAGATACTCTGTTTTAGGGTATTTCAACGCTTATTTTAAGCTGTAGCATTTGATCAATTACTCAGTTGACAAGCAAAAACTTCAGTTTGCTCTCACCGCGCCATCACTTCGGTAAGCTATCCACCACAGTGAAAGGTCAGCTGAGCGCTTTGATAACGTTCCGAAAAGCAGCAATCTCCAAACGAATTAATATGATGTATCCATTCGGCTGTCGTTGAAAAACAACACGATGAAACAATAAATTGATCGATCCTCTCGGTAAATCGTATTGTGTGCCACTCTTTCCAGAAGAACACGATGTACCCTCATATGGGAAAGGATGGGTAGACTTGGGCGGAGCATCCGCATGACCGAATTTTCCTGTATCAGAAATACACGTGTCGCTATTTTGTGTTAAAAGTGTAGCTTTTGAAAACTTATTTGTGCATTTCCTATTGGTTACCCTACTTGTAGTAAAGACGTTTGACATTGAGCGTAAAGGTGCTTTGTCAGCTGAATAATTGTCAAGTCGCGCAACTTATCCATATCAACTAATTTAGTCGTGGATGGAACCATAAAATTACATTAGCACACCTGGATGGAACGTCATGAGTCAGTTCTTGAACTGTAGATACATTCTCGTGTAGATACATATCTTTACGCCTATATTGGAATTGGTGAGTTTTTAGCATAGGCTGTAGATCAGACAATTCTCTCCTTGCTATTTCCACTTTCAGCCATAGTTAATTTGTTGATAATAGGAGTTTTTTTTCTTCTAAAGTTGGACCCAGACAGGACCCTAAATATTTGAATAATTTGTGGTTCTCCAGAATCTCTAGAAGCCGGGTCAGTTGAGCTGCCCACAGACGCTGCACCATGAACGGCAGCAGCAGTGTGTCCTCTGCCTCACAGACCATCCAGATAAAAACAGAACCAGGTAGGGTACATAACCAAAACCACCCCTTCATCAACCACAACATGTAGTATTTCTTCTAATTATAGTTTTGTAATTTTGTGGATCCTTCCATCATGTGTGTCCCAATTGGATGTAAATGTATGATTTCTTGGTGTATTCTTGCCTTTAAAGTTGTATAGTGGTAGCCTAGGGTCTCTCACAGTCACAGGATAAGTAATGTGTTAAATTCTGGTTGACTATTGAAAGATTAGTGTTTTTTTTATTTAATTTGTTGACATTTTACTTAGATTTGTCTGACAGTTGTTTATCTATTCTGGGGTCAGCTTGAGGTTTATTGTGTCTAATAAAAAAAAAAGGCAAGACAAAACAAAACAACACCTGCTCTTTGATGTTGCTTGATGGATGTGTGTGTGCGGTTGTTTGATTGTCTATGCTCCAGTTGTGGATGCTTGGAGTAAGGAGGACTGCCTCACTCTTTTGGAGAGAATTCGGAGCCTGTTGCCTGATGGTGATGCCATGAAATACAAAACCACAGAGTCCCACTTTGACTGGGAGAAGGTCTGCTTCGGAGGCTTCACCGGTGACATGTGCAAACAGAAGTGGGCGAAGGTGTCCACCGAGGTTAGCCAATTACAAGTCACAATTCTAGCCAATCACAACAGCAGAAAAATCTATTTTCTGTTTTGAATCTGTGGAGGGAAATGTCACAAATTACAGAAAGCAATGTCTGTAGCGTCTTTTTCTACTGGAAAAAATCTTACTGTTGCAAAATGAAACACGGCACCATTATTATTTATTTTTTACAACAATTTCAGGTTAGGCCTTAATCCATTTGATACTATGTGTTCAGGTGCGGAAGTTTAGGACTATGACCGAGCTCATAGTTGATGCCATTGAGTTTGTGAAGAACCCTTACAAAGGGAAGAAATTGAAGGTAAGCAATCAGGTTTTACTTTGTACCCATGAAATGTCACAAAATGCTAAGGTTATACTTTTCAATCTCACATCTTCTACCATACAAATGGCCATTCTGTTTTCCACCCTTCCAGACACATCCAGACTTCCCAAAGAAACCCCTTACACCGTATTTCCGCTTCTTCATGGAGAAGCGAGCCAAGTATGCCAAGATCCACCCGGAGATGAGCAACCTTGACCTCACCAAGATTCTGTCCAAGAAATACAAGGAACTCCCAGACAAGAAAAAGGTGATGGTCAAGTCTACCATGCCATTTCATTATGCCTTTGGGATAATCTTTATTTAATTCAAAGGCAGATCCCAAATCTGTACATAACATAATTGTATAAAAAAAAAAAACAGAGTGGTTTGTGACTGGACAACTACCTGAACCAATTACTTACTTTTCTTGCCTCTGAATTGATAGCTTTCTATCCAGCCTCTCTTCTTCCATTAAAAAAAGAAGAAGAATCGAACCTTTATTTAACTAGGTAAGTCGGGTAAGAACAAATTCTTATGTACAATGACGGCCTACTCTGGCCAAACCAGGATGACCCTGGGCCGCCCTATGGAACTCCCGATCACGGCCTGGATGTGATACGGCCTGGATGTGATACGGCCTGGATGTGATACGGCCTGGATGTGTCACATGGCAGTAACTCTGTTAGTTTTTCAGTTAATAACTAATTGAGTGAGGGTTATTCTCTGTTCCCCAACAGCAAAAGTACATCACAGAGTTTCAGCGAGAGAAGGAGTCCTTTGAGAAGAATATGGCCCGATTCAAGTGAGTGGCGTTTGTCTCGTTGAAGCCAAGCCGTCAGTGGCCAAATTAGCTTCCTCTGTTGAATAATAAGCAACACTTTCCAAAACTGACGCATTTTCATTGAAAAGAACCCAAGTGATCACTTTCCTCTCTCTGTTGGTTGAAAGGGTATACCACCCATATACAGCTGCCTTGACGTCTTTGCTCTTGTTCCCCAGAGAGGACTACCCGGAGTTGATAGAGGAGAGAAAGAAGTCGGACCTCCCTGAGAAGCCCAAGACGCCCCAGCAGCTGTGGTACAACCATGAGAAGAAGACCTACATGAAGCTCCACCCTGATGTGAGTGTGTGCAGTGCAACCCGCCCAACTAAGTCTGGGATTTCACGAAATGATATTGTCAAGTGTTCTGCTTCCTTGAATTTACCCTAAAAATAGAATGTCCCTTTTGGAATTGTTAGTGGTGAATGATGAATGCCATTCCTTTTCTCTGGGGTTACCAGGTGAGCCAGAAGGAGCTGAAGGAAGCTCTGAGGAGACAGTGGTCTCAGCTGTCAGACAAGAAGAGACTTAAGTGGATCAGCAAGGCCCTGGAGCTACAGAAAGACTATGCGGTAAGCGGTTTGGTGTGAAGTGGTGCCGGAGTTCAGAGGATTCGTACATTTTCAAAAGGATAGCGCCTCAAGACACAACTTGGTAATCCTCTACTATTCTTTTTTCCTGGTAGAAGAAACGAGCAAATTTTCCATTTTCTATGTGATATACACTGCATAGAGAGTAAGGCTGTGTTTACACGTTTCATGAATTGGTCTTTTGTTCAATCAGATCAGCTCTGAAAAAGATCTGATGTGATTGGTCAAAATACCAATTATTGGTATTTAGATCAGATCAGTAGATCAGAATTGGTCTGCCTGTGTAAACGCAGCCTTGCAAGCACATTCTAAATAATTAGTATTTCATCGCCTTTTTGTGGAAATACAGCACAATCAATGACAATTTCAGTAACTTAATTTTTTTTTTTTTTTTAATTAAAGGCTTGATGAGAAATTGTCTCAATTTTTTTTTATTGTCACCTGAAAAGTTTGAATCCATGGTTCTCTCTCCAGGGTTGTATGAGAGTCTACCAAGAGGCCCATCCAGACGCTGAAGAGCACGTCAAGTCCGTCCTCACCAAAGCCGAGCGGCAGCTCAAGGACAAGTTCGACGGCAGGCCAACCAAACCACCACCGTAAGTTGCTTGATCGGAGTCGCACAATATTCTTTCAATAAAATAATATAAGTGGAGAGGGGGGTAGCAGAATGGGGAGGGACTGAGGTGGGGCTCACACCCCCATGGTCAGTATGTGATCTAGTATCAGCAGCGATACCAGACTCTGGCACAGCCTCTTGACAGTTCTGAAAAGACCAAAGGGATTTTTACTCTCAGGTATTTTCCCCCCAGAGATTTATGGATTGGAGATCCTTATGCAAACAGTAGCTCTTGGTTTCTCAGTGAAAACATCTGTTGAGTTTAAAGACCTTTGTCGTCGAATTCTATAGCGCTGAACTAGGTTCTTGGCTTTTCGGGTCTTCAGGAACGGTTACTCCCTATACTGTGCCGAGCTGATGGTGAACATGAAGGATGTTCCCAGTACGGAGCGTATGGTGCTGTGCAGTAAGCAGTGGAAGGTGATGACGCAGAAGGAGAAGGACATGTTTCAGAAACGCTGCGAGCAGGTCAGTCTTGTTCAATGAATCACCAGTATTTTGTCTTTATGTCGTAGACCGACCCTGCACAGCATCCTTAATAGATACTTTAATCATTTTGGCCTCTATATGTTTCAATATGTAATGTGAAGGTTTGAAAGGGTTTGGTGAGCCATGATCAAAGTTTTGTATTCTTGTCATCCACCAGTCGTATCAATGGTCTTTCACCCCTGTGTGTCTCACTACAGAAAAAGAAGCAGTACGAAATTGACCTACAGAGGTTTCTCGAGGTAAGTAGAACTGAATATACCCATAGTACTGTAGTACATATCACACTACACCTGAGTTTTAGTAGTGGAAGTCTGGCAGGCTACATGTCGGTTCTCTTTCTCCAGAGCCTCCCGGAGGAGGAGAGGGACCGGGTGATGACGGAGGAGAAGCTGGGGGGCTCGCGGCTGGGCATGGGGGGTGTTGGCAGCCCTCACAGATCCAAGTCCCCTTCCGCCAAGGTGGGTCTCACAAAACTACAACAGGTATGTCACCACCTTTTCAGCCACAAGGTGGGCTTTCTGTTAGGTTACAGTGAAGGTGGGCTATGGCTTTCTGTTAGGTTACAGTGAAGGTGGGCTATGGCTTTCTGTTAGGTTACAGTGAAGGTGGGCTATGGCTTTCTGTTAGGTTACAGTGAAGGTGGGCTATGGCTTTCTGTTAGGTTACAGTGAAGCTGGGCTATGGTTTTCTGTTAGGTTACAGTGAAGCTGGGCTATGGCTTTCTGTTAGGTTACAGTGAAGCTGGGCTATGGTTTTCTGTTAGGTTACAGTGAAGCTGGGCTATGGCTTTCTGTTAGGTTACAGTGAAGCTGGGCTATGGCTTTCTGTTAGGTTACAGTGAAGCTGGGCTATGGCTTTCTGTTAGGTTACAGTGAAGCTGGGCTATGGCTTTCTGTTAGGTTACAGTGAAGCTGGGCTATGGCTTTCTGTTAGGTTACAGTGAAGGGCTGGGCAGTGATGGGCTTTCTGTTAGGTTACAGTGAAGCTGGGCTATGGCTTTCTGTTAGGTTACAGTGAAGCTGGGCTATGGTTTTCTGTTAGGTTACAGTGAAGCTGGGCTATGGCTTTCTGTTAGGTTACAGTGAAGCTGGGCTATGGCTTTCTGTTAGGTTACAGTGAAGCTGGGCTATGGCTTTCTCTTAGGTTACAGTGAAGCTGGGCTATGGCTTTCTCTTAGGTTACAGTGAAGCTGGGCTATGGCTTTCTCTTAGGTTACAGTGAAGCTGGGCTATGGCTTTCTCTTAGGTTACAGTGAAGCTGGGCTATGGCTTTCTGTTAGGTTACAGTGAAGCTGGGCTATGGCTTTCTGTTAGGTTACCTTAACTGTAATCTATCTCTTGCTAAGCTACAGTGAAAGTTTGGTACCTGGTCAGTCACTGGTAAGGTTTACTAACTATTTCATATGTTGGGTCAACATCAAATCAAATTTTATTGGTCACATTTAGCAGATGTTATTGTGGGTGTAGTAGATGTTTGAACTATGTCACCTGTTAAGATTTTACATTTAAAGGTATACTAGGTACGCAATGTATATGCCGCCTGCGTTGACACCAGGTCTGTCTCTGTATGGGATTCCTTCAGGAGCGCTGTCGCGAAGCTGAGCAGGGGCACTGGGTACACTCCGGCCTGACAGCGAAAGAGAAGCGCGACGGCAAGAAGAGGACCAAACTCCCTGAGACACCCAAGACTGCCGAGGAGATGTGGCAACAAGGCGTCGTAGGAGACTACCTGGCCAAGTACAGGGTGAGAAAGAGGGACTATTATGATTTATCTTCTTTAATATCCCTGTATTTATATTCATTTTTATAGTTCTCTATCTGGTTTTATTGTTACACATTTAGATTGAAGTAGTTGTTTTCCAACAACTCAACAAAACCATATATTATTTTACAAACACTGTATACTGTGGCGGGTCAAATTAAATTAGCTCTTGGGCCAGTTGTGGGGCGCAGACCACCAGTTGAAGTCCCATGCTGTACAGCATCTAGGAGTGCGCTTTTAATCCGTACAGTCCTAAAGTGAAAAAAAAACTGGGGAAAAAAAACTTCTGTGTTCCATGTCTTCTGGTTACAGAGTGACCGTAAGAAGACCCAGAGTGCCATGGAGTCAGCCTGGAAGGCCATGGAGAAGAAGGAGAAGATCCCTTGGATCAAGAAGGCGGCTGAAGACCAGAAGCGATACGAGGTTCAGTACCGGCCCGTGGTCAGTGACCAGACGTTTTGACCGCTGTCTTCTCCAGTTGTGCTGAAGAAATGTCAAAATGTTGGTCGCCCTCCCCACCTTCTGCTCCTCCCCATTCCTGTTTCTCCCACCCTCTTCCAAGCCACCTCCTCCCCATTCCTTCCTGCCCCCTCCCCTCCTCCAAGTCCCCTCTCCTTCCCCACCCCTCCTCCCCATTCCTACCCTCCCCCAAACCACCCCCCTTCCCCATCCACGTAAAAATCATCTGTCCTCGGTTGCAACACTCACTACTGAGTTCCAAACTGCCTCTGGAAGCAACGTCGGCACAATAACTCTTCATTGGGAGCTTCATGAAATGGGTCTCCGTGGCCGAGCAGCCGCACACAAGCCTAAGATCACCATGTGCAATGCCAAGAGTCGGCTGGAATGGTGTAAAGCTAGCTGCCATTGGACTCTGGAACAGTGGAAACGCGTTCTCTGGAGTGATGAATCACACTTCACCATCTGGCAGTCCTACAGACTAATCTGGATTTGGCGGATGCCAGGAGAACGCTACCTGCCCCAATGCATAGTGCCAACTGTAAAGTTTGGTGGAGGAGGAATAATGGTCTGGGGCTGTTTTTCATGGTTCCCTTAGGTCCCTTAGTTCCAGTGACGGGAAATCGTGTAACGCTACAGCATACAATGACATTCTAGATGATTCTGTGCTTCCAATTTTTTGGCAACAGTTTGGGGAAGGCCCTTTCCTGTTTCAGCATGACAATGCCCCTGTGCACAAACAAGGTCCATACAGAAATGGTTTGTCGAGATCGGTGTGGCCTGCACAGAGCCCTGACCCCAACCCCATAGAACACCTTTGGGATGAATTGGAAATCCGACCGCGTGCCAGGCCTAATCGCTTGACCTCACTAATGCTCTTGTGGCTGAATGGAAGCAAGTCCCCACAGCAATGTTCCAACATCTAGTGGAAAGGGGGGGGGGGGGGCAACTCTATATTAATGCCCATGATTTTGGAATGAGATGTTTGAGCAGGTGTCCATATACTTTCGGTCATGTAGTGTGTGTTTGTTTGGTGTTGGAATATGTAATGTGTGTGTGTGTGTATATAATGAGGATCCAATCAACAGTCCCTGTGTTTTGATGGGTGTAATTTGCATGAGCCATATTTGTTGACATGGGTTAAATATGGCAAGTACTTCCACATACTTGATCGTCACTTTATTTAAGTTGCCCTTTTTAAAATGGAATCCTTTGAAAGTATTTGACATGTACAGTACACCCAGGTCTGATGCGTTGTTGTGTGTGTGTGTGTGCGCGCGTGTGTGTGTGGTGAACTGTACTTGTCCTGCAGAGGGAATTGTTGGAGATGAGAACAGCCCAGGCAGGAGCAGGCCAGAGGAAACCCAAGTTTGAAGGGGAGCCCAGGAAGCCACCAGTGTGAGTCACTACACACTGACCCTGGAGTGTTATTGATGTTACTGGTGTAGTTTTGTCATATGGCGTCTTATTTATTTATCTTTTCACTTGCCCCCCCCCTCTAATTGTCCTCTGCTTTCCACTCCCCCAAATGTCCTCTGCTTTCCACCCCCTAAATGTCCTCTGCTTTCCACCCCCTAAATGTCCTCTGCTTTCCACCCCCTAATTGTCCTCTGCTTTCCACTCCCCTAAATGTCCTCTGCTTTCCACCCCCTAAATGTCCTCTGCTTTCCACCCCTAAATGTCCTCTGCTTTCCACCCCCCTAAATGTCCTCTGCTTTCCACCCCCCTAAATGTCCTCTGCTTTCCACCCCCTAAATGTCCTCTGCTTTCCACCCCCCCCAAATGTCCTCTGCTTTCCACCCCCCCCAAATGTCCTCTGCTTTCCACCCCCCTAAATGTCCTCTGCTTTCCACCCCCCTAAATGTCCTCTGCTTTCCACCCCCTAAATGTCCTCTGCTTTCCACCCCCCAAATGTCCTCTGCTTTCCACCCCCTAAATGTCCTCTGCTTTCCACCCCCTAAATGTCCTCTGCTTTCCACCCCCTAAATGTCCTCTGCTTTCCACTCCCTAAATGTCCTCTGCTTTCCACCCCCCCTAAATGTCCTCTGCTTTCCACTCCCCTAAATGTCCTCTGCTTTCCACCCCCTAAATGTCCTCTGCTTTCCACCCCCTAAATGTCCTCTGCTTTCCACCCCCTAAATGTCCTCTGCTTTCCACCCCCCTAAATGTCCTCTGCTTTCCACCCCCTAAATGTCCTCTGCTTTCCACCCCCCCCTAAATGTCCTCTGCTTTCCACCCCCCCCTAAATGTCCTCTGCTTTCTACCCCCACCCTAAATGTCCTCTGCTTCCCACCCCCACCCTAAATGTCCTCTGCTTCCCACCCCACCCTAAATGTCCTCTGCTTCCCCCCCACCCTAAATGTCCTCTGCTTTCCACCCCTCCCCTTAAATGTCCTCTGCTTTCCACCCCTCCCCTTAAATGTCCTCTGCTTTCCACCCCTCCCCTTAAATGTCCTCTGCTTTCCACCCCTCCCCTTAAATGTCCTCTGCTTTCCACCCCTCCCCTTAAATGTCCTCTGCTTTCCACCCCCCTAAATGTCCTCTGCTTTCCACCCCCCCCTAAATGTCCTCTGCTTTCCACCCCCCCCTAAATGTCCTCTGCTTTCCACCCCCTAAATGTCCTCTGCTTTCCACCCCCTAAATGTCCTCTGCTTTCCACCCCCCTAAATGTCCTCTGCTTTCCACCCCCCTAAATGTCCTCTGCTTTCCACCCCCCTAAATGTCCTCTGCTTTCCACCCCCTAAATGTCCTCTGCTTTCCACCCCCCTAAATGTCCTCTGCTTTCCACCCCCCTAAATGTCCTCTGCTTTCCACCCCCCTAAATGTCCTCTGCTTTCCACCCCCTAAATGTCCTCTGCTTTCCACCCCCTAAATGTCCTCTGCTTTCCACCCCTCCACCCCCTAAATGTCCTCTGCTTTCCACCTTAATCGGACACGTTAAGCCTAGAAAGATCCTATTTACTACTACCGTTTGTGTTGCTACCTGTTAGTATGAATGTATACATTTGATTGAGATGGGCCTACGCCATTAGTTTGCTCATGGCTTGCAGTTTTATATTGACTGCTATGTGGGTATAATTAAACCTCTGTGTGTGTGCAGGAGTGGCTACCAGATGTTCTCCCAGGAGTTGCTGACCAACGGCGAGCTGAATCACTTCAGCCTGAAGGAGCGGATGGTGGAGATCGGCAAGCGCTGGCACAAGCTCAGCCAGAGTCACAAGGACAAGTACAAGAAGCTGGTGGAGGAACTGCAGATTGAGTACAAGGCCGAGCTGGAGGCCTGGGTCAAGGTAAGGGTCATAAGTAAAAAATTATTGATTTCTTAGGCACCTTTCTGAAATGTGGACACCCAAGGTCGTCACAGAAGGAGACATTGGTACACAAGGCATGTACTCGGAACCTATGCATTGTATTCTTAAAAAAAAAAAAGTTAAATAAAATGTTAGCGACAGCACCTTTTTGGAAGAAATCAGTCTTTTGTAATTTCTTCCCCCCTTTCTTTCTGTCGTCCCCTTCAGTCTCTCTCTCCCCAGGAACGAGCGGTTTATAAAGAGTTCTCCACCACGGTGAGTTTCACGCGGTCAAATACGCATGTTGTCGTGTTCTTGACACCGATTCCTCAACGCAGCACTTCATATACAATGCCCTAAACACTCCTGCTTATAACCCTTCACTCTTAATGCAATTATGGTTATTCTACATTCATATTCCGTGGCTATAGGTACTCTTTTTCTCTGTAGCTGGGAGTTCTTATAACCTGATACATTTGGTCAATTTTAAATTTACTTTGTAGCCTGATATGACTCTGTATTCACAAGCTGGCATATAAACTCAGCAAAAAAAGAAATGTCCTCTCACTGTCAACTGCATTTTATTTTCAGCAAACTTAACAAGATTCAACAACTGAGACATAAACTGAACAAATTCCACGGACATGTGACTAACAGCAATTGAATAATGTGTCCCTGAACAAAGGGGAGGGGGGGGGTCAAAATCAAAAGTAGCACCAGCTGCATTAAGTACTGCAGTGAATCTCCTTCTCATGGACTGCACCAGATTTGCCAGTTCTTGCTGTGAGATGTTACCCCACTCTTCCACCAAGGCACCTGAAAGTTCCTGGACATTTCTGGGGGGGAATGGCCCTAGCCCTCACCCTCCGATCCAACAGGTCCCAGACAGGCTCAATGGGATTGAGATCCAGGCTATTCGCTGGCCATGGCAGAACACTGACATTCCTGTCTTGCAGGAAATTACGCACCGAATGAGCAGTATGGCTGGTGGCATTGTCATGCTGGAGAGTCATGTCAAGATGAGCCTACAGGAAGGGTACCACATGAGAGAGGAGGATGTCTTCCCTGTAACACACAGCGTTGAGATGGCCTGCAATGACAAGCTCAGTTCGATGACGCACCGCCCCAGACAAGACAGACCCTCCACCTCAAAATCGATCCCGCTCAAAAGTACAGGCCTCGGTGTAACGCTCATTCCTTTGACGATAAACGCAAATCCGAACATCACCCCTGGTGAGACAAAACCGCGACTCGTCAGTGAAGAGCACTTTGTTCCAGTCCTGTCTGGTCCAGCGACGGTGGGTTTGTGCCCATAGGCGACGTTGTTGCCGGTGATGTCTGGTGAGGACCAGCCTTACAACAAACCTACAAGCCCTCAGTCCAGCCTCTCTCAGCCTATTGCGGACAGTCTGAGCACTGATAGAGGGATTGTGCGTTCCTGGTGTAACTCGGGCAGTTGTTGTTGCCATCCTGTACCTGTCCCGCAGGTGTGATGTTCGGATGTACCGATCCTGTGTGCAGGTGTTGTTACACATGGTCTGCCACTGCGAGGACGATCAGCAGTCCGTCCTGTCTCCCTGTAGCGTGGTCTTAGGCGTCTCACAGTATGGACATTGCAATTTCTTGCCCTGGCCACATCTGCAGTCCTCATGCCTCCTTGCAACATGCCTAAGGCACATTCACGCAGATGAGCAGGGACCCTGGGCATCTTTATTTTGGTGTTTTTCAGAGTCAGTAGAAAGGCCTCTTTAGTGTTTTCATAACTGTAACCTTAATTGCTTAGTGTCTTAACGACAGTTCCACAGGTGCATGTTCATTAATTGTTTATGGTTCATTGAACAAGCATGGGAAACAGTGTTTAAATCCTTTACAATGAAGATACGTGAAATCCTGAAAAGGGGATGTTTCTTTTTTTGCTGCATTTACATGGAAACAACATCATCCTATTAACATCTAGCTACTAATCATCAATGCTTTGAGCTTGAAACTTGTGTGCTGGTCTTATACCGCCATCTTTCCTGCCCCATTATCCCTCCCTCATCCCCCCCCCCCTTTCATGCAGAAACGGCGGAGCACCACCAAGGCGCGGGGGGGCCCGGGGGCCAAGGTTCGCGTGACTGCAGTGAAGGGGAAGGCGGTAGGTGCCAGAGCCGCAGCAGCAGCAGGGGTCGGGGGGGGCAAGCGGGCCATGGCGTACCGGGCCAAGGTAACCGTGCCGTTCTCGTCGGACTGCTTCCCGCAAACAGACGGAGACACACAGGCAGGCACTCGACCCAGACACACAGGCAGGCACTCGACCCAGACACACAGGCAGGCACTCGACCCAGACACACAGGCAGGCACTCGACCCAGGCACTCAGGCAGGCACTCGACCCAGGCACACAGGCAGGCACTCAACCCAGACACACAGGCAGGCACTCAACCCAGACACACAGGCAGGCACTCGACCCAGGCACTCAGGCAGGCACTCGACCCAGGCACTCAGGCAGGCACTCGACCCAGACACTCAGGCAGGCACTCAACCCAGACACACAGGCAGGCACTCGACCCAGACACACACACTAATGCACTCTGATTTTGAAGTGGTGGCATGGGTGTGGGCGCTGTGTGTGGTCCTGACATTTTTGTGATTTTTATGTCTAACGTGCTTATGTTTGTTTTAACCTGTTATGTCTGGGTGGTTGTCCTATAGGTGGTTGTCCTATATGTGGTTGTCCTATATGTCTGGGTGGTTGTCCTATATGTGGTTGTCCTATATGTGGTTGTCCTATATGTCTGGGTGGTTGTCCTATATGTGGTTGTCCTATATGTCTGGGTGGTTGTCCTATATGTGGTTGTCTGGGTGGTTGTCCAATATGTGGTTGTCCTATATGTGGTTGTCCAATATGTGGTTGTCCTATATGTGGTTGTCCTATATGTGGTTGTCCTATATGTGGTTGTCCTATATGTGTGTGTCCAATATGTGTGTGTCCAATATGTGTGTGTCCAATATGTGTGTGTCCAATATGTGTGTGTCCAATATGTGGTTGTCCTATATGTGGTTGTCCTATATGTCTGGGTGGTTGTCCTATATGTGGTTGTCCTATATGTGGTTGTCCTATATGTGGTTGTCCTATATGTCTGGGTGGTTGTCCTATATGTCTGGGTGGTTGTCCAATATGTGGTTGTCCTATATGTGGTTGTCCTATATGTGGTTGTCCTATATGTGGTTGTCCTATATGTCTGGGTGGTTGTCCTATATGTGGTTGTCCTATATGTGGTTGTCCTATATGTCTGGGTGGTTGTCCTATATGTGGTTGTCCTATATGTCTGGGTGGTTGTCCTATATGTGGTTGTCCTATATGTCTGGGTGGTTGTCCTATATGTGGTTGTCCTATATGTGGTTGTCCTATATGTCTGGGTGGTTGTCCTATATGTGGTTGTCCTATATGTCTGGGTGGTTGTCCTATATGTGGTTGTCCTATATGTCTGGGTGGTTGTCCTATATGTGGTTGTCTGGGTGGTTGTCCAATATGTGGTTGTCCAATATGTGGTTGTCCTATATGTCTGGGTGGTTGTCCTATATGTGGTTGTCCTATATGTCTGGGTGGTTGTCCTATATGTGGTTGTCTGGGTGGTTGTCCAATATGTGGTTGTCCTATATGTGGTTGTCCTATATGTGGTTGTCCTATATGTGATTGTCCTATATGTGGTTGTCCAATATGTGGTTGTCCAATATGTGGTTGTCCAATATGTGGTTGTCCAATATGTGGTTGTCCTATATGTGGTTGTCCTATATGTGGTTGTCCTATATGTGGTTGTCCTATATGTGGTTGTCCAATATCTGGTTGTCCAATATGTGTGTGTCCAATATGTGGTTGTCCAATATGTGGTTGTCCTATATGTCTGGGTGGTTGTCCTATATGTGGTTGTCCTATATGTCTGGGTGGTTGTCCTATATGTCTGGGTGGTTGTCCAATATGTGGTTGTCCTATATGTGGTTGTCCTATATGTGGTTGTCCTATATGTCTGGGTGGTTGTCCTATATGTGGTTGTCCTATATGTCTGGGTGGTTGTCCTATATGTGGTTGTCCTATATGTCTGGGTGGTTGTCCTATATGTGGTTGTCCTATATGTCTGGGTGGTTGTCCTATATGTGGTTGTCCTATATGTGGTTGTCCTATATGTCTGGGTGGTTGTCCTGTGGTTGTCCTATATGTCTGGGTGTCCTATATGTGGTTGTCCTATATGTCTGGGTGGTTGTCCTATATGTGGTTGTCCTATATGTGGTTGTCCCTATATGTCTGGGTGGTTGTCCTATATGTGGTTGTCCTATATGTCTGGGTGGTTGTCCTATATGTGGTTGTCCTATATGTTGTCCTATATGTCTGGGTGGTTGTCCTATATGTGGTTGTCCTATATGTCTGGGTGGTTGTCCTATATGTGGTGTCCTATATGTGGTTGTCCTTTATGTCTGGGTGGTTGTCCTATATGTCTGTCCTATATGTGGTTGTCCTATATGTCTGGGTGGTGTCCTATATGTCTGGGTGGTTGTCCTATGTCTGGGTGGTTGTCCTATATGTGGTTGTCCTATATGTCTGGGTGGTTGTCCTATATGTGGTTGTCCTATATGTGGTTGTCCTATATGTCTGGGTGGTTGTCCTATATGTGGTTGTCCTATATGTGGTTGTCCTATATGTCTGGGTGGTTGTCCTATATGTGGTTGTCCTATATGTCTGGGTGGTTGTCCTATATGTGGTTGTCCTATATGTGGTTGTCTGGGTGGTTGTCCTATATGTCTGGGTGGTTGTCCTATATGTGGTTGTCCTATATGTCTGGGTGGTTGTCCTATATGTGGTTGTCCTATATGTGGTTGTCCTATATGTCTGGGTGGTTGTCCTATATGTGGTTGTCCTATATGTCTGGGTGGTTGTCCTATATGTGGTTGTCCTATATGTCTGGGTGGTTGTCCTATATGTGGTTGTCCTATATGTGGTTGTCCTATATGTGGTTGTCCTATATGTCTGGGTGGTTGTCCTATATGTCTGGGTGGTTGTCCTATATGTCTGGGTGGTTGTCCTATATGTCTGGGTGGTTGTCCTATATGTGGTTGTCCTATATGTGGTTGTCCTATATGTATGGGTGGTTGTCCTATATGTCTGGGTGGTTGTCCTATATGTCTGGGTGGTTGTCCTATATGTGGTTGTCCTATATGTGGTTGTCCTATATGTGGTTGTCCTATATGTCTGGGTGGTTGTCCTATATGTGGTTGTCCTATATGTCTGGGTGGTTGTCCTATATGTGGTTGTCCTATATGTCTGGGTGGTTGTCCTATATGTGGTTGTCCTATATGTCTGGGTGGTTGTCCAATATGTGGTTGTCCAATATGTGGTTGTCCTATATGTGGTTGTCCTATATGTGATTGTCCTATATGTGGTTGTCCAATATGTGGTTGTCCAATATGTGGTTGTCCTATATGTGGTTGTCCTATATCTGGTTGTCCTATATCTGGTTGTCCAATATCTGGTTGTCCAATATCTGGTTGTCCAATATCTGGTTGTCCAATATCTGGTTGTCCAATATGTGTGTGTCCTATATGTGGTTGTCCAATATGTGGTTGTCCTATATGTGGTTGTCCTATATGTCTGGGTGGTTGTCCTATATGTCTGGGTGGTTGTCCTATATGTGGTTGTCCTATATGTCTGGGTGGTTGTCCTATATGTGGTTGTCCTATATGTCTGGGTGGTTGTCCTATATGTGGTTGTCCTATATGTCTGGGTGGTTGTCCTATATGTGGTTGTCCTATATGTCTGGGTGGTTGTCCTATATGTGGTTGTCCTATATGTCTGGGTGGTTGTCCTATATGTCTGGGTGGTTGTCCTATATGTCTGGGTGGTTGTCCTATATGTGGTTGTCCTATATGTGGTTGTCCTATATGTCTGGGTGGTTGTCCTATATGTGGTTGTCCTATATGTCTGGGTGGTTGTCCTATATGTCTGGGTGGTTGTCCTATATGTCTATTCCATGTGCTGTTGTAAACCAGGGTTGGAACCGTTTCAAGGAAAATAACAAAATTACTTGAGGAACAGAACTGAAAGTAATCTATCCTGTTCCGGGAACAAAACTGTTATTTTAAAAGCATGGGAACCAGTTAATAACGTTAGTTGACGTCCCGGGAGAAGAATGGATTGACTTTTTCAATGCCAGTTAAGGATACTATAGTTATCACGTTTCACATTGGATTTATTCACTACAAAAAAAAAGTAAGATGCTTTTAATTCTAGTGCTGCTCTGCACACACACAAGCTTGTTAGTTAGCTAATGTTTGAACTTCCAAGTTGGTTTAACATTGGACCAGAGCAAAGACATTCAAAGTTTCTCCATAGAAGCCACTCCTCCGTAGGTATAATACTGTGGGCCTAATTCGGATAACGCACGTCATAACAAAATGCCCAGCGCTTCAAGGCAGCACAATGTGTTTGTCTTTCATTGTGATTAAATCATGCTGTTACGGCAAAATGCTGTTTCCCGACTTTCCTATACCGATTTTTAAATCGCTTACCCGCTCCACAGCAAGCAGCTTTGTCCGCACTGATTGGTGAAGTAATTAAATGTCAAATCTATCCATACATACAGTACCAGTCAAAAGTTTGGACACATACTCATTCAAGGGTTTTTCTTTATTTTCTACATTGTAAAATAATAGTGAAGACCTCAACTATGAAATAACACATATGGAATCATGTCGTAACCAAAACCAGTGTTAAACAAATCTAAATATACTTGAGACTCTTCAAAGTAGCCACTCTTTGCCTTGACGACAGCTTTGCATTCTCTCAACCACCTTCACCTGCAATGCTTTTCCAACAGTCTTTTAGGACTTCCCACATATGCTGAGCACTTGTTGGCTGCTTTTCCTTCACTCTGCGGTCCAAACCATCTTTATTGGGTTGAGGTCGGGTGATTGTGGAGGCCAGGTCATCTGATGCAGCACTCCATCACTGTCCTTCTCAGTCAAATAGCCCTTACAAAGCCTGGAGGTGTGTTGGGTCATTATCCTGTTGAAAAACAAAATGATAGTCCCACTAAGCACAAACGAGATGGGATGGCGTATTGCTGCAGAATGCTGTGGTAGCCATGCTGGTTAAGTGTGCCTAGAATTCTAAATAAATCAGACCGTGTCACCAGCAAAGCACCTCCTCCATGCTTCACGTGGGAACCACCCATGTTGGGATCATCTGTTCACCTCCTCCATGCTTCACGTGGGAACCACCCATGCTGGGATCATCTGTTCACCCCCTCCATGCTTCACGGTGGGAACCACACATGCTGGGATCATCTGTTTACCTACTCTGCGTCTCACAAAAACACAGCGGTTGGGACCAAGAATCTAAAATTGACAGATTTTCCACCGGTCTGTTCATTGATCGTGTTTCTTGGCCCAAGGGAGTCTCTTCTTCTTATTGGTATCCTTCAGTGGTGGTTTATTTGCAGCAATTTGACCATAATATGGACTGTTCTTGTTGTAATATGGACTTGGTCTTTTACCAAATAGGGCAATCTTCTGTATACCACCCATACCTTATCACAACACAACTGATTGGCTCAAACGCATTAAGAAGGTAAGAAATTTCACAAATTAAGGCACACTTGGTGACTACCTCATGAAGCTGGTTGAGAGAATGCCAAGAGTGTGCAAAGCTGTCAAAGGCAAAGGGTGGCTACTTCGAAGAATCTCAAATATATTTTGATTTATTTAACTTTTTTTGTTTTGGTTACTACATGATTCCATGTGTGTTGTTTCATAGTTTTGATGTCTTCACTATTATTCTACAATGTAAAAAATAGTCCAAATAAAGGAAACTGTTGACTGATACTGTATGTATATTCACATTTTCCAATTCCGA
Organism: Oncorhynchus nerka; assembly: GCF_034236695.1. NCBI lineage: Eukaryota > Metazoa > Chordata > Actinopteri > Salmoniformes > Salmonidae > Oncorhynchus > Oncorhynchus nerka. The sequence continues at coordinate 88,805,885 of NC_088415.1, forward strand.
ACGGGTTCAGAGCCTTATTTTGCTGATTGGAAGAGTGGAACGGAATGAGAAAAATAATGGTTCTCGTTCAGAACAAAACGATTGAAAAATGTCGGTTCCAACCTCTGGTTATACAGGGCATTCAGTACATATTCAGAACCCTTTGACTTTATCCACATTTTGTTACTTTACAGCCATATTCTAAAATGGATTGAATAGTTGTTTTCCTCTGTCTACACACAGTTATGACAAAGCAAGTTTTTATTTTTGCCAATTTATTAACCACCCTGGGAAATATGACATTTACATAAGTATTCAGACCCTTTAGTCAGTACTTTATTTACGCAGCGAGTCTTCTTGGGTATGATGCTACAAGATTGGCACACCTGTATTTGGGGAGTTTCTCCCATTCTTCTCTGCAGATCCTCTCAAGCTCTGTCAGGTTGAATGGGAATCGTTGTTGCTCAGCTATTTTTCTCTCCAGAGATGTTTGATCGGGTTCAAGTCCAGGCTCTGGCTGGGCCAATCAAGGACATTCAGCCACTACTGCGTTGTCTTGACTGCGTGCGCTTAGGGTTGTCCTGTTGGAAGGTGAATCTTTGCCCCAGAGGTCCTGAGTGCTCGGGAGCAGGTTTTCATCAAGGATCCCTCTGTATCCCATCTTTCCCTCGATCCTGTCTCTCAGTCCATGCCGCTGGAAAAACATCCCCACAGCATGATACTGCCACCACCATGCTTTACCGTAGGGATGGTGCCAAGTTTACTCCAGACGTGATGCTTGGCATTCAGGCCAAAAAGTTAAATCTTGGTTTAATCAGACAAGAGAATCTTGTTCCTCATTGTCTGATAGTCTTTAGGTGTCTTTTGGCAAACTCCAAGCGGGCTGACATGTACCTTTTACTGAGGAGGCCTGATTGGCGGAGTGCTGCAGAGATGGTCATTCTGAAAAGTTCTCCCATCTCCACAGAGGAACTCTAGAGCTCTGTCAGCGTGATCATCAGGTTCCCCTCCCTGACCAAGGCCCTTCTCCCACGATTGCTCAGTTTGGCGGCCAGCTCTAGGAAGAGTCTTGGTGGATCCTGACTTATTCCTTTTAATAATGATGGTCGTTCTGTTCTTAGGGACCTTCAATTCTGCAAAACTATTTCGGTACCCTTCACTACATCTGTGACTTGACACAATCCTGTCTCGGAGCTCTATGGACAATTCCTTCGACCTCATGGCTTGGTTTTGCTCTGAGATGCACTGTCAACTGTAGACCGGTGTGCCTTTCCAAATCATGTTTAATCAATTGAATTGACCACAGGTGGACTCCAATCAAGTTGTAGAAACCTCTCAAGGATGATGAATGGAAACGGGATACACCTGAGCTCAATTTCAAGTCTCATAGCAAAGTGACTGAATACTTATGTAAATAAGGTATGTTTTTAAAATTGTATTTAATACATTTGCCAACATTTCTAAATTCCTGTTTTCGCTTTGTCATCATTGGGTATTGTGTGTAGATTGAGGGGATTTAAAAAAAATCAATATTAGAATAAGGCTGTAACGTAACAATGTAGGGAAGGGGTCTGAACACTTTCCGAATGCACAACGTTCTGTAAACGGGTGAGTCTGCAGTAGAGGCGTGACCCTGTGCTCTACAGCAGGATACGTCCGACTCAGATGACGATGACAAGACGGACTCGTCAGACTCCGACGACGAATCATCCGGCAGCTCCGACAGCGAAGATGATGTGAGTTTTCCAAGCCAGGGGTCATCCGCACTATGCTTTAGTGTAGACTTGGGTCAAATACATTAAAGCAAAAAATATTCAAGTATTTGAGGTCTGCTTAATTTACCTCCAGTGTACATCTGATCAGTTCCATTGTACTGGGCAAACCACATCAAAAGCTGCAGAAGTATTTGATCCAGCTGTTGTCCTGTCTCTGCCCTCTTGAATGACCCAGCTGTTGTCCTGTCTCTGTCCTCTAGAATGACGATGATGACGACGACCAATCTGAGGGCTCCAGCAGCTCTTCCTCAGAGGACAGCAGTGACTCAGACACAGACTAGCCCCCCCCCAATCCCCCCCCCCCCCCAAAAGAGGAGGGTCTGTGCGGGACACGCTTCCTCGTGAGTCAGGAGCAGTCATGGTGGCGTCATCAAAACGCTTGCACGTTGGCTCCTCCCACCTCTTTCTCGCAAGGGGAAATGAGAGACTGAGAGAATAAATAAACGGAGGAGTCTTGCTCCACCTCCAGTTGTTGACCTGGAGAACTTTTACTCAAAAAACGGGACAAGTTCTCATTTACAGGGCTTTGTTACGTGTTCAATATTATTTTTTTGCCTTTATATTAGGTGTTATTACGAACATTTTCATTTTTTAAACTTTGAGAAAGACATTTTAAACTTTAGCCGATTTGAGGGTTTTTTGAACAAGTCTGACTTGGAGGGGTATATTGAGGAGTTTGACGTTTTTTTGTCCATGAGTCTCTGACAGTCCGTGCAGAGGGAGGACCGTTGCTGCTTTCCCTCCATTGAAACATCTGGTCAAACCCTCCCAATAAAATGCACTTTTTTCTCTTGTATTCTGTGTGATTTCTTTTGTACTGGATATAATTTATTAATGTAAGAGAGGTATGCTCAGCAACCAAAATGGCAGCCTAGTTCACATTTTTTTTATGAAGGGATGATCCACTCAGAATACAGCCATTTTTTTTTTCCCTCCCTCCCACTGACCTTGGCTGTAATCAATTCCCCAATACCTGTATGTAATTTTGCTTAAAGTTGAACAACTATTTAGATAAGTATCGCTTTCTGAAGAATGTCTCTGCGTAAGATTTGAGGTCTCTATTGCAGGTAAAGCCACTTTTGAATTCTGTCAGTGATTTCACTTGAAACACAACAGCTTTCCATTTTCAAGACTTCATACAGATCATGTTGTTGTCTGTGTATTATACTTACAGAAATATTTCCTGACAGATGTTGCTTTTTTTTTTTCATTCTTTTAATATTTTTCCATACATTTCAATAAAATCTTTTCCCAAACACACATCCTCTGTACCAGCGACATTATACCAATAAATAAATACTAACTCAACCACCTGTGCATAATACATTTTATACAACCTATGGATCACCTGTATTACACACAGGTGACTCAGTTACCCTGGTCTCTATCTGGAAGGCTCCATAAACAGAACAAAGAGACAACGCTCCCAGTAATACTGGGGTGGATTAACATCACAAACCATTTCTGCTTTACCTTACACACAGTTCAAGTGTTTGGGGTCATTCATGTACAAAGCTGATGGAGTCATGTTTGTGTGGTATTGTGAAATGTTTCACTGTATGACACAATCACCTCATTCAAACGGAAATTAGGTCAGGGTACGATTTCAAATACCACTGATAGGACCAACAGAAGGTTTTCAGAGACACTATCCACTTGTCTTTTTCATAGCAATACTCTGAGACCTTCCAATCAACTTCTCTCATTTAAACTAACCTGGGGCCTCATTTATCAAATGTGCGTATGCACACAAAGACGCATGCTCCACTTTCTCCCCCTTAAAGATATCTTTAAAAAATTGTTTTAATACATTTGAATTTGCGGGAAAGTGTAAGTATCTCCCAAGTACAGCTCAGGCCATGTGTATGTCTGGTGGTTGATCAACTGTATTGCACACATTTTTCTTATGGGGAAATGGAGATGGTTCTGATGCACAAGAATTATAATGGTATATTAAAACAAAACATGATACTAATGATAACACAGATGCATTTAGTAAGGAGATCTCAGAGAAGCATGTAGCCTAATATGTTACTTTACTTTTATTATATTAGGCCTACATCTCTCCTTTTCTGACTTGTAACTGGTTCATTCCTGCTGCATAACTAATGAGGATACCATTTATCCATCGCTCAAAAGTAAATAGGCTGGTAGCCTATTTAAAATATTTGACAGTATGGGTAGGCTACAGTAATGCTGTGCAGCAGGAGCACAACATCTTAGCCTATTAAATCTCAGAGCCACCAAGGCAGAAGATATAAAACACTATGTATTGATAACAAAATACTGAACAACAATTCATCTTCTGCATAAAAGCGGGCTGAAACATTTACTTTTAAAATTACTCAAAATAGACAATGTTGCATAGTGCATGGCCATGGCATTTAAAGTTTGAAAAAGTCACTGCAAGAGATGAACACCTTCGGTCTACATCTCTCCAGAAATGTGATGCAACTTGCCATTGCGTTTTTCTTTCAGGAACTATCACGGCCCAGTTCCTACATCTCCAAATCATACCGTTTTTGTTACCGTGAATGAGGGCATTTTCCAAGCGGGGTTGCACAAATATAGTATGGCTCTAGTTTATCAGTGAAAACATATATATATAATGCATGTGACAGTTTGTAGGATTTGCACGGGCAACTATTTATCTCCATGTACGCCAGAATTGAGTGAGATAAATGAGGTCCCGGGTATCTAGCAATTCCCTCCTGGAAAACCTGTTTCATTGTCAATGCAGTTGGTGGAAACTCACTTGAGGAATCAAACTCCTCTGTGAATACAGTCCTTCATTAAAATGTCACAAGTGAAGTGCCAAAGACAAAACAAAAGAGAGACTAAGTTGATGTTGGAGTTCCACCGCGCGTTTCTTTGTTCTGGACACGGGAAAAGCCGTTCCAGCATTCAAAAATATATAAACACATTAAACCTACATTTATAAATGCTCATCCCTCATTAACATCCTACAGTCCATTAGTCTACATACGGTGCACCAGTATTAGAAAACACTATGAAGCCCCGTTTGTTTGTCCTGTATGAACAGTCATGCGTTACAACTGGAGTTTAACAATATAAAATTACCCCCCCCCCCCCCTACCCTCCCCAAACACCAGAACATTGTCATCTCTGTATGACTCTATAATAATTATAATAAACATCTTATTCCCCCACACAAAGCCATGATTAAAACTACAACTATAGAAAAAAAAAAAAACTGTTTTGTCATGCTACTGTGATACACTAAGAACAGTCCGTAGGCAAGATGGTCAAGAACGGTTGTGAAGTGACAATAACAAGATACCAAGCGTGGCAACATGATACTAGACATGTCATCAACTGGGTATATGGCTCGTTGCAAATAGCGTGGCGCCATTTTGATGAATGCAAGAGCAAAATTGCAACAACAAAAAAAACTAGTTTTAGACTTTGACCAGGGTTTGTTCTCTACCCCAAACCACCCCCTTTTCCCAATCCCACCAACAACCCCCTGTCCTATCCCAAGCAGTCGCAATGGCGCACACACACACACACTCAAGTCTTTTGTTGTCATAAGGGGACCTCCAGGAGCTTTTTGTGGAGGTACTGCTTCACCTCCTCTATGCCATTCAGCTTCTCCAGCTCGTGATAGGGCAGCTGTGGAAGAGGAAACAAGAGGATAGAGAAAACCCAGCGAGAGAGGAGTTAAACTAAACAGTGGTACGTACTACCTTATTTTGGCACAGTGGACCGTTAGTTGTCCCTGGTGCCAATTACCGCTTAAATGGATGATTGCAATGGAGTTTAAGGGAAGACTGAAATGTGGTTGTAAGATGGTTGAAATGAGGGTTGTTCGCAATGGAGGCAGTTGAGGGGAGGACGGCTCATAATAATGTCTGGAACGGAGCAAACGGAATGGCATCAAACCATGTGTTTGATGTATTTGGTACCATTCCACTGATTTCGCTCCAGCCATTACCACAAGTCCGTCCTCCCCAATTAAGGTGCCGCCAACCTCTTGTGGTTGTATGATGGTAATGGCTCACCTGCAGAATGACATATCCCAGGAGCAACAGATGACGGTCCCTCATGGCTCGAGAGCCCACCAGCACCTCAGAGTTGTGACAGTAGTGCCACTTGTCATTCACCGACATGACCACTCTGAAAGAAGAAAGTTGGATTTCGCAATTAAATAGTTATTTCTCTAATTTTGAAATAAATTACTTATCACACAAGTGACGAAAGATGGTAGACAAATACCGGTGTCTGCCATGAAGACGAGTCACGATTTTCCCAGCAAAACCATCTTTCTGAAAGTTATTTGCTAGCTAGCATTGCTCCACCAAAGAAGCATAATCAAGCGCTTCGTAGTTGGGTAGTATGTATAAAATGACTAACTACAAATCCTTGGTTCTCTATAGAACTTTCAGATCCCATCAGCACTGACCTCTTAACTTGTCGCTGGTCCCCCACTGCCCTCTCTGTGTCGGTTCGATCGGCCGGGTGCAGCCCCACGTCCCCGGCCAACCCCTCATAGAAGACAGGGAGCTCGCAGCCGGGCCCATGATTACCTGGCCCCACCTGCACCCCTCCCTCATCCTCCAGGATCTTCCCAATAGAGAACTGGAAAAGAGAAACCGGGGCAGCTGTGGTGGATCCTCCTACCCCGGAGGCCATTGGCTGGGCTAGGCTGTCAGAGGGAGGGCTGCTGAGCGTGGAGCTGTCCTGGCTCTCCAGAGAGTGCTCCTTGGCCAGGCTGGAGTAGTAGTCAGCAGGCGTGTAGTACGTGTTGTAGTCAAGTGGGCCCCCGCCATTAGGGCCGGGCCTCTGGGCCGAGGCAGGGTTTTCCCCGCGCTGCATGTGGTGTGGCAGGATGGTCACCGACTCGTCCCCTCCGACGGGTCGCTGGTCCCCCCCTTCCTCTAGTGGGGCGAAGGGGGAGAACTTTTGAAAGTCTGAGGCGAGGGCCGTCACAGCCACGGATCCCTCTGGGGCTTTGTGGGAAACACCTAGGGAGGCCCCTGCCTGGATAGGGAGAACCTGGCCAGAGCTGTCAATCCACAGCAGGAAGTCTATAAAGGATTGTGAATATACAGAGGTTTAGGGTTGCAACATTTACATTTATTTAACCAGGCAAGTCTGTTAAGAACAAATTCTTATTTACAATGACGGCCTATCCCGGACGACGGCGAGCCAATTGTACGCCGTCCCCTATGGGACTCCCAATCACAGCCGGTTGTGATACAGCCTGTATTTGAACCAGGGTGCCTGTAGTGAGACCTCAAGCACTGAGATGCAGTGTCTTAGACCGCTGATCCATTTGACAGTAATCGTATAATTATGAAGAGAAGTCAAATTAAAAAAATACCCACAAGCTTTTTTTCCTCCATCATCTGTATGCCTGACCCAGAATTAGCTCTAGAACAGTTCAAATCTATTTTTCATAATCTCTCTGGCAGACAAACACACTCCCTTTAAAAACAACTTAAGAGTAAAAAGAAAAAAAGAAAAATAATCCTTGGTTCTCTATAGAACTGTCAGATCTCATGAGAAATCAGGGCCAAGGCTTGAAAAACACTTGCTGGTTGGCAGCTTGTCAGGCAATTGAGAAATAGATGTACTTCCTCAATCATGATGTAAGTTTCGTCAACATCCAGTAAATCTTTGTTAAAAAAATTAAATAAACATTTAAAAGAGGAGAAGAAATCTAAATCCTTCAGACAACATTAATTCTGGTTATTGACTATGGCGATATCGTCTATATGAATGTAGCTACTACTCCATTGAAGCCATTGGACACAATGCGCATTGTGCTTTATTGTAGCCGATAGGCTGAGTACACATTGCATATTTTATCAGAAAGTAGGCTGGGCCTCTTTGAAGTCTTGCACTCTTTTGTTTATCAATAAAGCCATCTTGGAGAAACTTCCGCCATACCGTACCTGTCTGAGGTAAGTTACCAGACCCGAACTCAGGGATGGCTAACCCTGGAGATAGATCCCTTCAATCTCAACCGAATTAGGTAAATCTGCTTTTCGCTTTTTTCCCCCGCTCGTCTCATGTAGAATGATCTGGAAAACTCCTTAAAAGCTGGTGGTGTTGGTGCCTCTTGGGTAATTCAGGCAGATGTTTGAAGTCCTTTTACTGAACAATGTGTTTCGTATGATTGTTTAACTTTTCCTGTTTCGTGTGTAGTGTGTATAGATATTATTTTATTTAACTAGGGAAGTCGGTTAACAAATTCTTATTTACAATGATGGCCTACCCCGGCCAAACCCGAACGACGCTGGGCCAATTGTGCGCTGCCCTATGGGACTGTGATACAGCCTGGATTCAAACCAGGGACTGTAGTGACGCTTCTTGCACTAAGATGCAGTGCCTTAGACCGCTGCGCCACTCGGGAGCCCATAGACATGTAGAGTGTTGCCATGTGTATAGATATGTAGAGCGTAATTGTTTTTTATCGATGTGTTCACGCAAGCCTCATCTGCGAAAGATCGTGGTCTCAGCATTGACTGCCTGCTTAAATAAAAATGTTTCCCCTAATATTCCTCAGGTTTCTGTAATTGTACAACCCCAAAGGAGGTTACAGTACTACAGAATAAATAAAAAAATACACCATTGTGTTCAGTAACAGTCTTAAGAATGGCCTTTGAACAAACATCAGAGCGTGTGTTCAGTGTACCTGTGTAATAACCAGGGGCCAGAACCTCGTCTTGTTTGTAGCCATGCTCTCCAACCAACTGTCTGAGGGCTTCAGCAACAAGACCCCTGTAGCTGTGAAACACACAAAACATACTTTGAGATTCACTGGAATTCGCAATGAAAAAAGGCAGACATAAATGGGAACTTTCAAAAATAGAATGAAAACTGACAGTTAGTCAACCGATCACCTTAGTACTGCACCGTACCTGATAGAATGAAAACTGACAGTTAGTCAACCGATCACCTTAGTACTGCACCGTACCTGATAGAATGCCAACTGACAGTTAGTCAACCGATCACCTTAGTACTGCACCGTACCTGATAGAATGCCAACTGACAGTTAGTCAACCGATCACCTTAGTACTGCACCGTACCTGATAGAATGCCAACTGACAGTTAGTCAACCGATCACCCTAGTACTGCACCGTACCTGATAGAATGCCAACTGACAGTTAGTCAACCGATCACCCTAGTACTGCACCGTACCTGATAGAATGCCAACTGACAGTTAGTCAACCGATCACCTTAGTACTGCACCGTACCTGATAGAATGCCAACTGACAGTTAGTCAACCAATCACCCTAGTACTGCACCGTACCTGATAGAATGCCAACTGACAGTTAGTCAACCGATCACCTTAGTACTGCACCGTACCTGATAGAATGCCAACTGACAGTTAGTCAACCGATCACCTTAGTACTGCACCGTACCTGATAGAATGCCAACTGACAGTTAGTCAACCAATCACCCTAGTACTGCACCGTTCCTGATAGAATGCCAACTGACAGTTAGTCAACCGATCACCTTAGTACTGCACCGTACCTGATAGAATGCCAACTGACAGTTAGTCAACCGATCACCTTAGTACTGCACCGTACCTGATAGAATGCCAACTGACAGTTAGTCAACCGATCACCTTAGTACTGCACCGTACCTGATAGAATGCCAACTGACAGTTAGTCAACCAATCACCCTAGTACTGCACCGTACCTAATAGAATGCCAACTGACAGTTAGTCAACCGATCACCTTAGTACTGCACCGTACCTGATAGAATGCCAACTGACAGTTAGTCAACCAATCACCTTAGTACTGCACCGTACCTGATAGAATGCCAACTGACAGTTAGTCAACCAATCACCCTAGTGCTGCACCGTACCTGTATTTGCGGTTGACCTCGTCAGCGGTCAGCGCGTGGTCAAACATGAGCACCTTGTGCGTGTCCTGGAGCCGTGGACCGGTGTAGTCCCTGAATTCCAGCTCCACCGCCGCGTCCAACAGAGACAGGTAGCGACGCACGATCAGAGCGTAAGGGCTGTCTACAAATGGGGGGGACAATAAAAATCGACGGAAACAAGGACATGAGCAACGGTCTAAAAATCGCCAAACGTGAAAATGAAGCACATCGGAGTGAGTTGAGGTATGTGGGGGTAATATTCAACTTCATGCATCAAATGTGCATCAAAAAACTCCCTAGAAAGGAAGAACCCTAGAGAAGACTCAGGCTCTGAGGGAGAGTCTAAGAGTACATAGCCATTAAGGCCAGACTGTTCTTTAATTAGTCATGTAAACAGTACTCTGCTTATCTTAAATCGGCGTACGGTCAGTAAGCATACATCGATTAAAACATCTAGATGTTGATTTTTTTTTTTTTTTTAAATATATATTTAAAATCAGAGTACCAGCTGTGTATTTGTTCTGTTCATAAGCTAGCGGGACCAGCACGAGGCTCCCATCTTTTGCGCTAGTGGAGAGAGTATGGAAAATGTCAAAGTTTGCACGTTAGAAATAGTTCACATACAAATGCTGTGTCCCAACTCATAACCAAATATACTTCCCAAACATTTATTTTGATTGGTGATTTTCTGCATTTATCAGAGTGCCATTAGGGTAGCCTGATCTCATCTGGGTCCATGGAAACTGCATTTATCAGAGTGCCATTAGGGTAGCCTGATCTCATCTGGGTCCATGGAAACTGCATTTATCAGAGTGCCATTAGGGTAGCCTGATCTCAGATGGGTCCATGGAAACTGCATTTATCAGAGTGCCATTAGGGTAGCCTGATCTCAGATGGGTCCATGGAAACTGCATTTATCAGAGTGCCATTAGGGTAGCCTGATCTCAGATGGGTCCATGGAAACTGCATTTATCAGAGTGCCATTAGGGTAGCCTGATCTCAGATGGGTCCATGGAAACTGCATTTATCAGAGTGCCATTAGGGTAGCCTGATCTCAGATGGGTCCATGGAAACTGCATTTATCAGAGTGCCATTAGGGTAGCCTGATCTCAGATGGGTCCATGGAAACTGCATTTATCAGAGTGCCATTAGGGTAGCCTGATCTCAGATGGGTCCATGGAAACTGCATTTATCAGAGTGCCATTAGGGTAGCCTGATCTCAGATGGGTCCATGGAAACTGCATTTATCAGAGTGCCATTAGGGTAGCCTGATCTCAGATGGGTCCATGGAAACTGCATTTATCAGAGTGCCATTAGGGTAGCCTGATCTCAGATGGGTCCATGGAAACTGCATTTATCAGAGTGCCATTAGATTAGGGTAGCCTGATCTCAGATGGGTCCATGGAAACTGCATTTATCAGAGTGCCATTAGATTAGGGTAGCCTGATCTCAGATGGGTCCATGGAAACTGCATTTATCAGAGTGCCATTAGATTAGGGTAGCCTGATCTCAGATGGGTCCATGGAAACTGCATTTATCAGAGTGCCATTAGGGTAGCCTGATCTCAGATGGGTCCATGGAAACTGCATTTATCAGAGTGCCATTAGGGTAGCCTGATCTCAGATGGGTCCATGGAAACTGCATTTATCAGAGTGCCATTAGGGTAGCCTGATCTCAGATGGGTCCATGGAAACTGCATTTATCAGAGTGCCATTAGATTAGGGTAGCCTGATCTCAGATGGGTCCATGGAAACTGCATTTATCAGAGTGCCATTAGATTAGGGTAGCCTGATCTCAGATGGGTCCATGGAAACTGCATTTATCAGAGTGCCATTAGGGTAGCCTGATCTCAGATGGGTCCATGGAAACTGCATTTATCAGAGTGCCATTAGGGTAGCCTGATCTCAGATGGGTCCATGGAAACTGCATTTATCAGAGTGCCATTAGGGTAGCCTGATCTCAGATGGGTCCATGGAAACTGCATTTATCAGAGTGCCATTAGATTAGGGTAGCCTGATCTCAGATGGGTCCATGGAAACTTTTAGGAAAATCGTTTTCTTGAAAAGCATGAAAACATTTTAAATCAAAACTATTATTATCTTTAATCTGAATATTCAAAATAATGGTATTATTGAACGCATGTAAACATACTCCTTAGTTATTTATTTGGCTTGAGGTTTTATTGTGTCTACTGAAAGGGGCCAGTCGAAAAAACAAAATGAAACATAGCTGCTCTTTGATGTTGCTTGATCGCTGTGTGCGTCTCCCTACTTACTGGTGACGTTGCTGATGAAGGCGGTGGAGAAGACCTTGTGCAGCACCAGCTCAGGGAAGTGGCCCAGCTGGAACAGGGACATGAGGATGTTGACTGTGGCTAGCGGGGAGCTCAGGGCCTTTAGTTCCAGCACCACTTCCAGCTTGGAGAAGAACTGGACCTCGTTGGACGGCCGGTAGCTCATCCGGCTGAAGGGGAACACAAGCTTTTGGATTACCTTGTGGAGAAGAAAAAAAAGAGAGAGAAACCCATTATCGTGATATTACCAAGCATTATGATACTAACTACTAAGTATCGCGCGCGACAACTGCTTCAATCAAACCCATATCAACTGCATTTTCCCACCAGAGATGCGTTTCCACCAAATTGACTTGATGCAGATAAAAATACCAGTTTGTGTTGCTGCCATGTTGTAGTCACGTGGTGTCGCTACCGTGCTGTGTTGTCATGTGTCGCTACCGTGCTGTGTTGTCGTCTTAGGTCTCTCTCTATGTAGTGTTGTGTCGTCTCTCTTGTCGTGATGCGTTTTGTCCTATATTTTTATTTAATTTATTTTTAATACCAGCCCCCATCCCTGCAGGATTCCTTTTGTCTTTTTGTAGGCAGTCATTGTAAATAAGAATAGGTTCTTAACTGACTTGCCTAGTTAAAGGTCAGGTGAAATAAACAAAAATATGGGCCCACTCTGGTCTTTGTACCAGTGGAGGATCCTCGGAGGAGGAAAGGGAGGACCATCCTCCTCAGTGAACCTCAGAAACGTAGTGAAAGTTTAGATAAAACTATACTAAATACATTCACGTCACTCAATAAATGTATTAAAACACACTGTTTTGCAATGAACGTCTACAGTAGCCTCAACGGCACTCTGTGGGGTAGCACCATGGTGCAGCACGAGAACAGCTAGCTTCCGTCCTCCTCTGGGTACACAGACTACAATACAAAACCTTGGAGGCTCATGGTTCTCACCCCCTTCCATAGACTTACACAGTAATTATGACAACTCCGGAGGACGACCTCCAACCTTATCAGAGCTTTTGTATCATGAACTTACATGTCCACCCAATCAAAGGATCAGAGAATAAATCTAGTACTAGAAGCATAGGCTACAGCTAGCTAACTGCATGCTTTCCCGAGTCGTAGGGGGAGGGCCACACAGCATATCATCACATAACTCCCAAGTTGACTTCGATATGCTGGTAGTATATCAATATTTGTGCATACAGTTTACACCACAATTAATTTTAGCGATACAAAAAGACCACCGTGTCTAACATATTTTGTTTTGTTTCAATCGGGTCTTTAGTGACATTTTTTTTATCCAACATGTACTTTACTCGCATAAAAAAGGTTGGATGGAAACCTGGTTATTGATAGCTTCTACTATGGAGTAGTGGCCACCCTTTACACTCTAGAATGCCTTTCAAACCAATCAGAAACAAGAATTCAACAATGCCATGGTATAAGAACCCATAACGTGTGTAAATAAACAACACTTTATTTCAGGTGTAATAGCCCTCATACAGCCCAATAATAACCAAAAACAGTGTACCCGAGTTGTTCAACAACTGTTTAAACATAAGACAGAGATTTTGTAGATGAGTGGGACACCTTACCTTGCTATCCAGGTATTCTCCCTTCTTGACCAGGAAATCAGCGATGGTGTCGAGGAGTCGAGTCTCTCTGAGCCGGTGGCGGGCAATGTATTTGGCAATGAGGGCCATAGTGTATGGGGTTATGCTGTCCACTTTTTTAGGCAGCTCCTCTATTAGGAAAAGACCAGGTTATCTTGGGAATGATAGAAAGATGGAGAAATGGACAGATTAAAACAGCTGTCAGAGAATGGCAGAAGAGCAGAGGAGAGGAAAACTCACCAGCCAGGCTGCACACAAACCTCTCCTGTCTGTTCTGGTAGAATAGGTGGGAGCTGAAGATGATCTCCAGGCTCTTGTTACTAGCCTCGCGTACGCAAGTAGCCAGCATCTCGTCCAGCAGCGCCATTTCCTGGTCGCGCACGCCACTTACGCTAGCCAGTGTGTGCTTGACCAGTCGGAGGATCTTCCTGTTGGTAGGTTGTGTGGGACAATGGTGGAATTTGTTATCATGATGACATCCATTATCGCGATATTACCAAGTATCGTGATACTAATTATACTAAACAAAAATATAAACGCAACATGTAAAGTGTTGGTCCCATGTTTCATGAGCTGAAATACAAGATCCCTGAAATTTTACATACGCACAAAAAGCTAATTTCTCTACATTTTTTGGCACAAATGTGTTCATGTCCCTGTGAGCATTTCTCATTTGCCCAAGGCACATGACAGTCCACTTTGAGTTCACCAAAAGGCACCTAAAGACTATCAGACCATGAGAAACCAAATTCTCTGGTCTGATGAAACCAAGATGGAATGCATTAGCCTGAATGCCAAGTGTCACGTCTGGAGGAAACCTGGCAAGATCCCTACCGTGAAGCATGGTGGAGGCAGTATCATGCTGTGGGGATGTTTTTCAGCGGCAGGGACTGGGAGACGTCAGGATCGAGGCAAAGATGAACGGAGCAAAGTACAGAGATCCTAGATGAAAACCTGCTCCACACAGCCAAGACAATGCAGGAGTGGCTGTGGGACAACTCTCTGAATGTTCTTGAGTGGCCCAGCCAGAACCCGGACTTGAACCCAATCGAACATCTCTGGAGACCTGAAAATAGCTGTGCAGCGACACTCCCCATTCAATCTGACAGAGATTGAGGATCTGCAGAGAAGAATAGGATAAACTCCCCAAATACAGGTGCTACAGGCTTGGCACGTCATACCCAAGAAGACGCAAGGCTGTAATCGCTGCCAAAGGTGCTTCAACAAAGTACTGAGTAAAAGGTCTGAATACTTGTGTAAATGTGATATCAGTTCATGATGTAAAAAATGAGCAAACGTCTAAAAAAAAAAAAATAAAAAGTTTTTGCTTCGTCATTATGGGGTATTGTGTGTAGATTGATGAGGAAAAAAACAATGTAATCAATTTTAGACTAAACGTAACAAAATGTGGGAAAAGCGTTGTGGTCTGAATACTTTCCGAAGGCACTGTAGTTTGAGAACTTGGCAGTACGTCAAACCGGCTTCACAACTGCACACGGGAACTGATGAAACTGTGGGTTTTGCACAACTGAAGAGGTTCTGCACAAAGTATCAGAAACCGTCTCAGGGAAGCTCATCTGCGTGCACGTCGTCCTCACCAGAGTCTTGACCTGACTGCAGTTTGGCGTTGTAACGAACTTCAGTGGGCAAATGCTCACCTTTGATGGCCACTGGCACGCTGGAGAAATATGTTCTTCACAGATGAATCCTGGTTTCAATTGTACCGGACAGACGTATGGGCAAGTGGTTTTCTGATGTCAACGTTGTGAACAGAGTGCTCCATGGTGGCGGTGGGGTTATGATATGGGCAGGCATAAACTACAGACAATGAACAAATTACATTTTATTTTCTCGATGGCAATTTGAATGGGCTGATATTTTGACGAGATCCTGAGGCCCATTGTCGTGCTATTCATTTGCATTTATCACGTCACTTTTCAGCATGATAACGCACAGCCCCATGTCGCAAAGATCTATACCCAATTCCTTGAGGCTGAAAATGTCCCAGTTTTTCCATGGCCTGCACACTCAGACATGTCACAACATTGAGCATGTTTTGGATGCTCTTGATCGACAGCGTGTTCCAGTTCCCGCTAATATCCAGCAACTTCGCACAGGCATTGAAGAGGAGCGGGAAAACATTCCACAGGCCACAATCAACAGCATGAGAATGAGATGCGTCACACTGCATGAGATAAATGGTGGTCACACCAGATATTGACTGTTTTTTTGCTCCACACCTACTTTTTTTTTTTTTTTAAAGGTATCTGCGACCAACAGATTAATATCTGTATTCCCAGTTATGTGAAATCCATAGGGCCTAATAAAATGTATTTTCAATTGACTGATTTCCTTAATGAAATGTAACTCACTCAATTCTTTGAAATCGTTGCATTTATATTTTTGTTCAGTCTACTAAGTATCGCCATAACTGCTTTCATCACAATAACTGACATTTAAAATTACACTCAGGAACAGATCACACCTAGATTGTGTTCAGTAAACAAAAATGGGATGAAAGGTTTTAAAAACAGAGGTAGTACCTCTGTAAGGCATGTGCAATAAGAATACTAATGTTATTTTTGAAAACATTTCCTCCATTTATAACATTTATCGATAGTGACCTAGTCATACTGCATAACTCGCATTTCCTCTACTTGGATGGCCTCTTACAAACAAGAAAACATTTGTCTATTTGACCATGAATGGGTAATCAACCGTCATCCCAACCCTACCTGTTGGCCAGGAGCTGTTCCGGGTTGGGTGGTATATTGGCCACGATCTCGGCCGTTGCAGCGTCGCTGGATTGCAGCGAGCGCCACTTGAGGCGGTAGTAGGAGAGCAGCAGGAAGAGGGTCTGTGGGTGACGCTCCCGCTCCAGGTTCTTCTCCAAGCCCGCCAGGCAGGCCTCGGTGAGCGGGTGCTGGCTGCTGGGGTGCAGCTTCATGCTGGAGCTGAACACCATGGACACGTCCTTCTGGTTAAACTGGCCCAGTCGTGATTGGGACTCAGCCTCCAGCACCTGCACTACCCGCGAGTCGCTGGGAAGGCCTGGGGGAGGAGACGGGAGGTTTAGGGTTTATTTGACTTCATTTATTTATGAATTTATTTTCAAGTAATGTAAGTCAGTTTAATAGTCCAGACAAGTGCATTCAGGTTTTTTATATGTACACAAATTATTTTCATATCTATATTCGATAGCAAGTGAATACACGTATAAAGTAGTAACATCATCACAACATTTCACAATGTTCACATCACCTAGCGCAGCCACAGATCACCTAGACTCACCTAGCTCAGCCACAGATCACCTAGACTCACCTAGCTCAGCCACAGATCACCTAGTGCAGCCACAGATCACCTAGACTCACCTAGCTCAGCCACAGATCACTTAGTGCAGCCACATATCACCTAGACTCACCTAATGCTGCCACAGATCACCTAGCGCAGCCACAGATCACCTAGACTCACCTAGCTCAGCCACAGATCACCTAGTGCAGCCACAGATCACCTAGACTCACCTAGCGCAGCCACAGATCACCTAGTGCAGCCACAGATCACCTAGACTCACCTAGCGCAGCCACAGATCACCTAGACTCACCTAGCGCAGCCACAGATCACCTAGTGCAGCCACAGATCACCTAATGCTGCCACAGATCACCTAGTCTCACCTAATGCTGCCACAGATCACCTAGACTCACCTAATGCTGCCACAGATCACCTAGACTCACCTAATGCTGCCACAGATCACCTAGACTCACCTAATGCTGCCACAGATCACCTAGACTCACCTAATGCTGCCACAGCGTACAGGCAGTTGACAATGCTGAAGTTGTCAAACTTGGCACAGTCCCTCACAATGGAGTCGCACAGCGTCTGGAAGTCCTGGTGCTCCAAGATCTGTCGACCTTCATTCTCCACTCTTTCTCCTCCACCGACTCCGGGAGAGGGAACCAGGGCTGCATCCGAGCCACCTCCGCCGCCCCCTCCTCCTCCCCCAGCCCCGGCCTGTAGTAGTTGGCCGATCTTCTGCAGTGCGATTGGGTAATGGTTGTGTGAAATCTTGCCTGGGTTCTGCGTCACCCAGCGCAGCACCTCGTCCGCTCTCCGCGAGCGTTCGATCAGCCTCTTCATGGTGAAGAAGGTGTCGTAGCTCATCTTCTCGTGGATGAAGTTCCACGTCTTCTTCTTGTTGTTGCCGGCGGTGCCAACAGTGCCGTGGTGGTGCAGGTGGGCGTGTGTCTGGTAGTGAGGATGCGGGGGGATGGGTGGAGGCAGAGGGGCCATGTGTGGGTGGGGATGGTAGTGTTGGTGGTGGTGGTGACTGTGAAAGTGGGGCCCCCGGTGAGGGTCAGGGCGCCCCTGGTAGATGGGCGGGTAGCTGGGAGGTGGAGGAGGCACGTGGTGGGGATGTTGGTGTGGTGGGAGAGGGTGGTGGTGGGTGTGGTTCTCCAGCATGGGCAGACCTCCACCCCCCAGGCCCGGCCGGCGTCCAGGCTTTCCTCCTCCACCACCACCTACTGCGCTGTACAGGCGGGTAGTGTACATGCCGGCGAGGGCGAGAGCGAGGGCGCTAAGGCGGCAGGCGTGTCGCTGGCAGAGGGGCAAAGGAATTATGCTTTCGCAGCTCAGGAGGCCTGGGCTGGAGGACAGCCACAGCATACTACACAGGCTAGTACACCGCTGAGGCACTGCAGACTACACCTACAGGGAGAGAGGAAGGGGTGAAAAGGGAAAGAATTTACTAAACAAAACACACATTCCAAATGAGAATGTGTGAGAATACCTGGAGATTCCCATTGTGTGCGCACACACACACACACACACACACACACACACACACACACACCTAAGTGCAAAGCAGTACAGTGACATCAAGTAAATGATTCAAACACAGCACAGGAAACAAGAAAATAGACATTAATGAAAACAAATAGGCTACATTGAGATGAAAACCTTCCTTGAAGACTGTTCAGACCAAGATAAACTCAGTTGAGCGTGTCAGGATGGATTCATAGATCTGGAAGAACTCAGTCTCTTCATCAGATGGCATGTTCACGTTCTTCATGTTTGGCTGCACGCTCATTTCGTCTTTCCCTGTTGCTCCAATTTTGCCTTTACTTTACGTGATTCACCCCACTAACAACGGGGCACAGCAGAGCTTCAGATTAGGTGACTAGAGCAACTACCATACTCATGGAAAACTAAATCCCGGACGAACACCCATTTCCCAGCAAGAAAAACAAATAATGTCGCAAACAGTCACTGACAACAATCAAAGCGGGTGGGTTTTTAGGAGGGGTTTTGAGACACTCATGGGGGTGTCCACTGAAAGCAACAAGTGGAACTGAATTTGATCCTTTGTTCGTACCCCCCGCAGGGCAATTGAACTTAACCCAGAGGCTGCTCCATGACACCGCCAGCGGAGAAGAGGTAATCGGAGTGGACATCTAGTCCATCTCAGGAGGCGTGCACAACATCCACCGCTTCCGAGTAATTTACTCGCAAATGTTCCGTCCCTGGACATTAAAGTAGAGCTCAGGGTAAGGATCTCCTTCCACAGAGACATCAGGGACAGTAACATTTCACCGTTTCACGGAATCGTGGCTCTCTCTGGATATACTGTCCCTGGCCATGCAACCAGCTGGGTTCAGTAAATAGTGCAGACAGGAATAAAGAACTCTCCGGGACGAAGAAGAAAGGCGATGGTGTACGTTTCATGATTCACTACTCATGGTGTGAATGTGATAATGTACAGGAACTAAAAGACCTTTTGTTCACACAACCTAGAATACCTAACAATCAAATGCCGACCGTATGACCTCCAAGAGAATTCTCTCGACTTGATTATTCACGTCATTCTTAGTGCGTTCTCAAATGGACATTGTTAATTCTGGCTAACTACTTCTATTTCAGAGTGCAGAGTAACTTGTGAATTTACAAACGCTCAACACCTGTTGAATATGGCCTGTGTTAGTATACTCCCCCCCCCAAAAGACTTCATTAAATTGTTGCCAGCAGCACAGTTAGTCACCAACGATCTGAATAACATGAAACAGCCTAACCAGCTCTGCTAGGTTGAGTAAAATGGTCAGAGTGAGGTGTTCTCTCATGTGTCCAGAAGTAACTAGCCGTCGTTAGCCAGTTGGCAGTCAAGTACCCAAGCTGTTGTAAGGTCAGAACGCTCGGATCAACACTACTCCTCTGCCAGAGTGCGTTCTGAACTCGCCGAGAGCGAAGCGATCAGAATTAACGAACACAACGAAAATCTTAAAAAGTGTAGCTAGTCATTTGTTATGCTAACAAACTAGCAAGAGGTTGCATAGCAACAAGATCAACTTCCAGTAGACAGGTAAAGCTCTGGTACGCGCAAATAAAACGATACCGTTCGTTTACAGTTTACTAAAATGAACTAATAGTATATACACTCATTAAGTATGTAGTATACATTATGGGTTATCAAAAAGAAAAGGTGGCCCAAGGCACTTCATATAATAAATAAAAATGACTTTGTGTGGCATGTTCAATGAAAAAAATGTCCAATGAACATGCCATAGAAAAAAAGGCATTTAAATGTATTATAGGAAGAGTGCCTTGGTCCTTTTTGATAACCAATTTACCCCTTTAAAAAAAGAGCACCTTCTGTCTACCAAAATCTACTATTGTGTACCTTAGCAACGCTTCCCTTCCTCTTTCATTCTACATGTTAGTATGGGTATTTGAACACAGCTATGGAATCACTGGTCACTTTAGTAATGTGTACATACCGCTTTACAGTTGAGCCTCACGAGCCAGACGAAGCTAGCTGGCTGCTTATAACGTTTGGGCAACAGGGTTAAAATGCTGACTAGCTATATTCATGAACTGAAGTTACATTTCAATAGGCGAACAACAAGTGGCAACTTAGCTAATACTTACAAGGATTCTTAAATCATTGCTAAAAATAATTAAAATGACTGCAGGTTTACTGGTCGTTGTTTTCAGGCTGGTTGTATTGGTGCTAGCTAAGTACCAAGCTAAAGCTAGCTACCCCAGAAGTTGCGGTCAAACAAATTATGCTTTATTACCGATGCGGTATTGTAAACACATCGTTCGTAGCCGGTGTTTGCAGACTTTCTTGTACAACTTTGACAGTGTTACTGTATCTTTTAGGACACGCAAAGACAAAACGGCGTTCCATAGTATGTTTGTCGTGAAGCTAATAGCAGTGACGCTATTACTATGCAACTATGTTAGGGAAACATCTGAAAAATAACGCACTTGGTAGTGTTAACCGGTGCTCGACCAGTCAAGCGAAAGCCAACATCACCCACAACAGAGAACAGTTGATTGTCAAGGGCAATGAATTCCGTTATATTGTCTTTAATGGATTTCACCTTTGAGTTGTCTCGTTGAAATATTGTTACTCTTTCAAATTACTGTTCGATCCACACAGCAGACATTTGGGGCTAGTTTGAGAACGCTGTTGCACGTATAGTGCAAAAATGTTACATGGCGTCATTATATAATGTACCTGCGTTATATAGGTATGCACGTCAGCCTTAACATCGGTTTTGCACATCGGGGCGTTAAACTAGACATCGGCTGATACCAATGTTGGCATTTTTTTTAAGCTAATTTCGCCCGATTCCAATATGTTAACCGATATCGTGCACCCCTAGTGTGTATTGTTGTAAATTGTTAGATTTAGCTACACCCGTAATAACATCTGATAAATATGGCTATGTGACCAATTTGATTTGAAAAGACATCCACAAAATTTTCCCAAGAGGCAAACAAAAGAAAACACACCAAACTTAGACAGGAAGAAAATCAAAAAGTTGAGCAAAACAAAAACAGGGATGAGCAGACAAAGGAATGTATTTTTCTAGAACTCAAATAGGGCACACCAACTAAAAGGTGTTGACCCTCCACACCTCTCAAGACAACTGGAGCACTTGGCCAGCCACTTAAATAGCACCTGGGCCAGCTCAGGTGAAACACCTTCCGACTAATGAGATGGACAAGCCAGCACAGGTGTAACACATACTGACTAACGAGATGACTGCCCATGTGCTATACATGATAAAGGTCCAACCTCAACATAAACAGAAAGAAACAAAACCTGTAACATCTACCATTTTTCCATTGCAATAATGGAGGTCAGACTGAGTTTAGTCTGATATATGGGAAGCTTCACTGACAAAATGAGGTGAGTTATGGGATCTGTCCCAAATTGCTCCCCTTTTCTTTATGTAGTGTACTTCTTTTGACCAGGGAAACACAGAATAGGGTGCCATTTGGGATGCACACATGGGAGTACAACGATAAACCGTCCAACTCGGACAGTGAAGGACTAGGCTGTGGGCTAAGAGACTAATTCTATCGACCATAGACTAGTCTGCAGACTCTGCACTCAACAGGTCACAGGTTGCCTGCAGCTAGAGGGGGAGAGGGTGAATCCCTCAAACAAAGAATGGGGATGAGGGAGGGGATGAGGGAGGGGATGAGGGAGGGGAGACCAAGAACCGTTCTGAAAATGTGTTAGTGTACACCTGATTGGTCTAACCACCACACCAACTAGACATGTTTGATAAATGTTTCGTAGCGTGAAAATGTAGGCCACAATCAATAATCTCAATTGTATTTGTCACATGCGCTGAATACATCAGATGTAGACCTTACCATGAAATGCTTACTTATAAAGCCCTTAACTAACAAGGCTGAATAGTACCAAGTCAATGTAAGGGGATATAGGTTAGTTGAGGTAATATGTACAAGTAGGTAGGGGTAAAGTGATATGCATAAATAAACAGTGAGTCGCAGCAGTGTAAAAACAGAGGGGGTGGGTCAAGGGTAGCCATTTGATTAGCTGTTCAGCAGTCTTGTGTTCACTCATTGGTCAACGAGAGACAAACTGTCAGTTTTATAATCTGTCATCGGCAAGTACTACTTCTAATATTTCTGGAGGTAGCCTTAATCCTAAAAGTATGCCACGTCCAAATACAGATTTTATAGCTGATCATTAAACATGTTGACAGGGCAGTCTCTTTAGTTGGGCCTAGAATAGAGTATTCAGTTACATTGCAGTAATGTTAGTTGAGTACACATACTGAGTCAGTAAAAAAAAAAAACAGGTAACTAACCAAATTTGCCCTGCAGCATAAGGAATGTTCCCACTCAACCTTTGACGATTTTCCTCAACTAACTACTAATGCCATTGTTAGTTGAGCTATCCTGAAAACAAACACCCTATCCAGAAATCAAAGCATAAATGTCCGCAAAAAATCTAAGCGTAGGATATCTAGCATGTTTTAGTCAACTAGTTAGCTAAAGTATATGTAGCTAACTAGTTAGCAGTAGGACGCTAAATGTCTAAGGCTGCAAATCTAACAAATCAAAGTCAAATTGCATTTATCACATGCGGCGACTAGAACGGGTTACACCAGTGAAATGTGTAAATCATTCAAATTTAGTTAGCTACATAACATTTCCACTGATACTTGCAACACTAACTACTACTAGCAGGGAAAATCTGCCATTGGCAACAAGTGTCTAAGGGCCGGGGGACATTTCAGATAGTAAGGATAGTTAAACTAGGACGGCTACAAGGCGTCAGCTGGCCCTGCTACCTAACCATCATATTTTTTTTTAAAAGCAATGGGATTAATATGGTAAACAAGTTAGCTACAATGACAATCACGAACATGTACTTACATGTTTGTCAACGCAAGAGGAATATCCAGATGGGTGTTGCCGTTGAGTATCTCACTGGGAGCAATGACAGTCAGTCTGTCATCTGACCGTGACACTCCCAAGAAGTTAAGCGAAACATAGGAGTGACAGCCAGCCCGTCAATTAAAACGTTCACTATATCGGTTGAGCATTAACTAATTTACCACATTTAAATTAGCTAGTTAATCGTGGAATACTGTATTTCTTTGGTCATGGACGTCCATTGCAATGACAACGTTTTTTGCAAACTGTCTTGACCTAGGTTTCAATTCGCCTCGCTCTGTCCTCTCTATCCAGGAGCGGATATGGTTTGGTGTTATTGACAATGCGTTTGACTTATTCACACTGACACAATATATTATTTTCTCTGGTAGCTCGGACGCACCTACACCGGAAATCGTTTTAAAACGATTGATGACATTTGCCGCAAGAACTGTATTCGGTTTCTCGTCCTCTCATTCTTCACTAGCCGCACTGGTGTCGGCCATCTTCCCAGCATGCAACTTTTTTGGTCTTCTTCTTCTGTTGACGGCTAATGCCAACATTTGGTTCATTACAGCAAAGATGGAAATACTGACAAGATGTGCATGTCTCTCCGCCCTAAACAATGGGAGTCGTTGTCCACAAAATTGCCCAGTGGGCTGTCTAGCTCCCGCCTATCCTTTATTTGGATTGGTTGATCTCTTATTATTGTCACCCTAATTTTGAATATTCGAGGATTATTGACGTCAACCACATGTATTTAAGGGAGAGATGCAATCCTACTAGCCTCATCTAATCCATAGCCATCTCGAGACAATGCTGATGTGTTTTTCTCATCGTTACCAGGTGTCCTAATTATATCAGTACACTCGTAACAATTTAAGCATTAAGAAATGTATATTCGATTAAATAAACCTCACGTAGCAAATAAGCAATTCATGTTTTTGTTGCTCAAATTCAACACTCATTGACCTCCTTGTTTGACAACACAACGAAAAACGCCACTTGCTGGATGGAGGCAGAGTTGGGCCTCTCTTCCTCTGATCACAGCCACCTACTGGGCTGGAGGGTGTACTTCTTATGCTTTTCTGGCAGACTTGAGGCAAAGAATTGCAAAACTACCTCAAGATTGACCAGAGCATGTCGTTTCCATTGGGAGCAGAACAAACAAGGTGGGCAGAGCCAACCGAGGTAGTGAGATCCAATTGGCCGCTCTAGCATTTATTTGCATATTTACATTAGGGAACACCTACTTGCCCTTGCAATCTGTCACGTAGAGTAGGCCAGAAGGCTAAACTGGATAACCTAACCTCTATGAAAATAAAAAGATGGCGGAGCCGCAAAAGTTCTTCTGTGCAAAGGTGTTTATTTACAAGTGATTCCGGAACAAAAAAAACAACAGTACTGCCATCAACGTCTACCTTATGGGACAGCTTAAACACAATGCTGCCCCATCCACAGCTCAATCCAAAATGCCTCTCCCCATGACTGAAAGAGAGGCTCCCTTTTGTAGGGCCAGCCCCTCCCCTCAGAACAATTAACCCTCATTAATTAATCAATTAACAATACAAACCTACATTTTCCATGAACTAAACATACTAAAGGATATACATTGCAACACGGTTTTAAACAATATCACAACATAACATTTACAACATTACATCACTACTGACAATATCTTTCAATATGCCCATATGCATTAATGAGCCATTTGGGACAGGCACTATAAAGCCAACCCAATTCCCTTAGCTCGGGTCCTTTTCCAGCATACCCGGAAGCTACAGAGATGGAGAGAGAGGAACAGAACAAACAAACAATGCGCTCATCCACAACATTGATAAGTATAATAATTATTGTATCTCTCAAATATGAACATTGACAAGTGTGAAATGCATGCACCAAGACAGAAGTTAATTTGTGTGTCGACCCACATTGTTAACTTATGGTATAATGGCGCAGGGAGGAGTGATGAATATGTGTGTGCGTTAACGAACCAAATGCTGCCCGCGGCCAGTGACGGACTTCTACGTCACACAATCCCAAACAACATTTTTTTTTGACTTTGTCAAAGGGTAGTCCACTCTGTTACATTATAGTTTTGGAAACAGAACTGTATGGAGACCAAATGTCTGTCAATCGATCTTTCTCCATCTTCTCCCCTTGCCGGCCACTGGGCTTCCTCTCATCACCATATTTCGTAGTGAGTGGAAATGCCACATTTATACATCTGGTGAAATATCTGTCTCATTGTGCAACAGGCACTTCTTTGGTATATAATGGAAGATGAGGGATCAGCCCAAAACTACACGGCAGGACCTGGTCAATGACCTGAAGAGAGCTGGGACCACAGTCTCAAAGAAAACCATTAGTAACACACTACGCTGTCATGGATTAAAAACCGGCAGCGCACGCAATGTCCCCCTGCTCAAGCCAGCGCATGTCCAGGCCCGTCTGAAGTTTGCCAATGACCATCTGGATGATCCAGAGGAGGAATGGGAGAAGGTCATGTGGTCTGATGAGACAAAAATGGAGCTTTTTGGTCCAAACATGCCGATGCTGTATCTGACCAGAGCACCTTCTTCCAGTCATAATTTAAATGATGTTTGGCAAACTCCAAGAACTTGCATCTGTGTCTTGGGGTCATTAGGGCTTTCTTCTGGCAACCCTTCCAAAGAGCCTGTGGTTGTGGAGGTGGCATCTGATGGTGCTTTTTTTTTTTTTTTAAACCTGATGACCCCAAGACGCCACCAAGGCCTGCAATTCTTTCACAGTGATTCTTGGGAATTTTCTTGCTTCTCTCACGATCCTCCTCCCTATCCTGGGGGGCAAAATGCATTTTTGTCCTCTACCCGTGAGGTTAAGGATAAGTTTCTGAAGTTCCATGTATAATACTTCTATCTTTTATCAATGTTTATTATGAGTATTTCTGTAAAATGATGTGGCTCTCTGCAAAATCACCGGATGTTTGAAGCAAAATACACTGCTCAAAAAAATAAAGGGAACACTAAAATAACACATCCTTATTAAATACTTTCTTTACATAGTTGAATGTGCTGACAACAAAATCACACAAATTATCAATGGAAATCAAATGGAGGTCTGGATTTGGAGTCACACTCAAAATTAAAGTGGAAAACCACACTACAGGCTGATCCAACTTTGATGTAATGTCCTTAAAACAAGTCAAAATGAGGCTCAGTAGTGTGTGTGGCCTCCACGTGCCTGTATGACCTCCCTACAACACCTGGGCATGCTCCTGATGAGGTGGCGGATGGTCTCCTGAGGAATCTCCTCCCAGACCTGGACTAAAGCATCCGCCAACTCCTGGACAGTCTGTGGTGCAATGTGGCGTTGGTGGATGGAGCGAGACATGATGTGCTCAATTGGATTCAGGCCTGGGGAACAGGTGGGCCAGTCCATAGCATCAATGTCATCCTCTTGCAGGAACTGCTGACACACTCCAGCCACATGAGGTCTTGCATTAGGAGGAACCCAGGGCCAACCGCACCAGCATATGGTCTCACAACGGGTCTGAGGATCTCATCTCGGTACCTAATGGCAGTCAGGCTACCTCTGGCGAGCACATGGAGGGCTGTGCGGCCCCCCCAAATAAATGCCACCCCACACCATGACTGACCCACCGCCAAACCAGACTCACGTCTGTCACATGTGCTCAGTGTGAACCTGCTTTTATCTGTGAAAAGTACAGGGCACCAGTGGCGAATTTGCCAATCTTGGTGTTCTCTGGCAAATGCCAAACGTCCTGCACGGTGTTGGGCTGTAAGCACAATCCCCACCTGTGGACGTCGGGCCCTCATACCACCCTCATGGAGTCTGTTTCTGACCGTTTGAGCAGACGCATGCACATTTGTGGCCTGCTGGAGGTAATTTTGCAGGGCTCTGGCAGTGCTCCTCCTGCTCCTCCTTGCACAAAGGCGGAGGTAGCGGTCCTGCTGCTGGGTTGTTGCCCTCCTACGGCCTCCTCCACATCTCCTGATGTACTGACTGGCCTGTCTCCTGGTAGCGCCTCCATGCTCTGGACACTACGCTGACAGACACCGCAAACCTTCTTGCCACAGCTCTCCTGGATGAGCTGCACTACCTGAGCCACTTGTGTGGGTTGTAGACTCAGTCTCATGCTACCACTAGAGTGAAAGCACCGCCAGCATTCAAATGTGACCAAAACATCAGCCAGGAAGCATAGGAACTGAGAAGTGGTCTGTGGTCACCACCTGCAGAACCACTCCTTTATTGGGGGTGTCTTGCTAATTGCCTATAATTTCCACCTGTTGTCTATTCCATTTGCACAACTGCATGTGAAATTTGTCAATCAGTGTTGCTTCCTAAGTTGACAGTTTGATTTCACAGAAGTGTGATTGACTTGGAGTTACATTGTGTTTAAGTGTTCCCTTTATTTTTTTGAGCAGCGTATGTTGTGTTTTCACTGTAAAACATTTAAAAAATCAGACACGATAGGTAGATTAACAAGATGTTTATTTCATTTGCTGTATTGGACTTGTTAATGTGTGAAAGTTGGGGGGGGTCCTAGACAGGTTATAACTACTTTTCAGTGTTCTGATACTTCTAGGTTGGAGTTGTATTTTTATGACAACATAGCTATAGTATTGCTTACTAGGTGTGTCCAATTAATTGTGTAACCACTCCCTCTTCCAATTAGGGGTAATTGAAAAGCTATTAAAAAGAGGACCTTGTATTCCTTTTGTTTATACTCCCTGACGAAGGCCATGCAGCTGAAACGCGTCGGTAAAAAAAAAAAACTTTGTTTCTATTGAACATGCTATACTAATAAAGGCATTTTAATCAATTATATGAAGAGTACCTTGGTCCTCCTTTCTTATTGGTATACAGACACTTGTCTGACTGGATGGGGAGGGACTTGTCAGGCTCGGGTAGTTAGTGTGTGGCCACCCTCGGGACCCCACATCAACCTTCTGGAACTGGAGATCGTTCTACTGGTTATGACCCACTTCATGTCTACCCTATCGGGCCACGACGTGCTGGTCTAGTCGGACAACCGAACTACAGTAGCCTACATATATCGCCAAGGGGGAGTCAGGTCTCCTGCACTCCACCGGTTGGCGGAGGAATTGTGGCTGTGGGCTCACGAGCACCTTCACTCGTTGACAGCAGCACACATTCCAGGCTATCAGAACGTCGGCGCAGACCTCATGTTTCGAGGGGGTCTCCTAGACGAGTGGCAGCTGCTCCCCAGAGTTGTCCAAATATGGGAATGGTTCTGGAGAGCAGTGGTGGATCTGTTCTCTTCATGTGTGAATGTGCAATGTCTCCTATATTTCTCTCTACGAGCCCAGGACGAACCACTACTAAGGATAGATGCTTTTGCGCACCAGTGGCCAGATGTTCCCCTGTACGCATTTCCATCACTGCAAGCCCACGTGAGAACAGGAGAGCTGTCAATCATATTGATAGTTCCCGATCTCCAAACGGGCTCCGTGGTACGCAGAAATTACTCAAATGTTCATTGCACCATCATGGCCAATTCCACAAAGAGGATGCAGGCATGATAGAGCAATTGCCCCTGAGAGGGTCAGGTTAGAGTGCCAACTGATTCAGTAATCAGAACCACTTGCGTAGCAGATAGAACGTGTCTTCACAATGGTGTACCACAGAGAATGTGGCTCCCGTGTGCTGTCAGGTCGAAAGCGTGCCCTCATTCCTACAGTTCATGTTTGACAAGCAGCGCTCATCCGCCACAGTCTTCAGTCACTCTAGTGAAGGTTAAGACCTCATACAGGTCTAGACCATAGACCTCATACAGACCGTTGAGCTATGGACTTTATTCTCCCCTCCCCATGCAGAGGAGAGACTTCATCGCTTGTGCCTGGTGTACCAATACCTAAGTAAGTAAGAGCCCACTCCACTCATGGAGTAGTGGCGTCTATGGCCCTTTTCAGAGGAACTGGGGGAGAGGATATTTATGCAGCGGCGTCGTGGTCTTCACCTGTTGGACATGTCATCTAGCTCGTTCTGTACTCAACGTGGCTGAAGGGAGAACTTGAGTTAAGTAAAGATGCGGGACTATTGGGCTGGGTTCCCATTCGGTCCGCTCTTTATGGCAAAAGGAGAGATACATGCGACATGAGCTCCGTTTGACTTTGTCAGTAGGGAATGTCAGGCCTATATTCTGTCCACGAATCATTAGCTTTGCCTATGGACTGAGTGTGGTGGGTTACACTGAGAAAGTCTTCTAAGTTGGTTCAGCCTGTACTGTGAAGGTTAGAATTAAGGACCAATGGACAGGGTTTCCATCAGAATGACTACAGTACCTTGCAAAAGTATTCATCCCCCTTGGCGGTTTTCCTTTTATTGCATTACAACCTGTAATGTAAATGGATTTTATTTGGATTTCATGTAATGGACACACACAAAAAAGAGTCAATTGTTGAAGTGAAATGAAAAAAATTACTTAAAGTGGTGCGTGCATATGTATTCACCCCTTAAGATCTGGTGCAACCAATTACCCTCAGAAGTCACATAGGTGAACTTTTATTTAATTGTGTGCAATCTAAGTGTATATACACACACACACATTCTGAAAGGCCCCGGAGTCTGCAACACCACCAAACAAGCGGCACCGTGAAGACCAAGAATCTCTCCAAACAGGTCAGGGACAAAGTTGTGGACAAGTACAGATCAGGGTTGGGTTATTCAAAAAAAAATCAAAAACTGTGAACATCCCACAGAGCACCATTAAATCCATTATTAAAAATGTTTAAGAATATGGCACCACAACAAACCTGCCAAGAGAGGGCCGCCCACCAAAGAGACCAAAGATTACCCTGAAGGAGCTGCAAAGCAGAGATTGGAGTATCTGTCCATAGGACCACTTTAAGGCGTACACTCCACAGAGCTGGGCTTTACAGTATGTGGCCAGAAAAAGCCATAAATTAGCAAACACATTTGGTGTTCGCCAAAAGACATGTGGGAGACCACCCAAACATATGGAAGAAGGTACTCTGGTCAGATGAGACTAAGATTGAGCTTTTTGGCCATCAACGAAAAACGCTATATCTGTCGCAAACACAACACCTCATCAACCGTAGAACACCATCCCCACAGTGAAGCAAGGTGGTGGCGATATTTTTCAAATCGTCAGGGGCCGGGAAACTGATCAAAATAGAAGGAATGCTGGATGCGCTAAATACAGGGAAACCGGTTTCAATCAACGAGATTTGAGACTGGGATGGAGGTCCACCTTCCAGCAGGACAATGACGCTAAAGCAACACTCGACTGGTTGAAGGGGAAACATTTCAATGTCTTGGAATGGCCTAGTCAAAGCCCGGACCTAAATCCAATTGAGAATCTGTGCTATGACTTAAAGATTGCTGCATACCAGCGGAACGCATCCAGATTGGTCTTGAAGAATGAGCAAAATTACCAGTGGCTAGATGTACCAAGCTTATAGAGACATAGCTACAAGTCTCTTGGGGTGTAATTGCTGCCAAAAGGTGGCGAATAGTTTTGCACATGTTTTTATTTCTTGTTTGTTTCAAAATGGTAGGCATGTTGTGTAAATCAAATGAGCTCCCCTATGTAGAACATATAGTTACCAGAGTTGTAACTCCAGTTCTGTGAGTGAAGCCCCATAGGACTTAAGGCCCTGCCGACCCCCAGTTTCACTGAAGATAATGGGAGGAAGGGACACCTGTACTCCCATTGGCTGCAAGTGTGTGCATAATTTTTCACAGGCTATTCACTCCCTAGGCAGTGGGATAAACCACTAGGAGCAGAGCTCCACTCATACAACTAGAATTACAACTCCAGTAACTATTGATACGAGAGGTGACAGCAGGGAGTCACGGACGCCCACTAATCTCTGATTGGTTGCTGCACACCTTCACTTGAAGTTCGGGATAGTCCCAGTTTCCTAAGATCTACTACTGGATAGAGCTTTACAGAGGGCTGGCTTTGGGACTGTGACCAATGCACTCTATAACAACACAGAATTTAAACAAAGTTAACTTGTTTGAAAATGTATTTTTATATCAACAACTTTTTACGTACCTGAATATTTGTTATCCACTATGTGTGTGTGTTTGTGTATATATCGGCTAATTCTTTATTTTGGTTTTCACAGCTACATAGGCTGGATAAGGCAGCTTGACACGTTGGCTGGGACAAGAATGCATGCTGTCCAACACTATATTTGGAAAAAGGATCAGCAGTTAAGGTCCAAAGGCCCCAGCTGGGGTGTGACAGAATAAAAAAGGCAGATGAGTGAAAGAGGAGAGCACAGTGGCTTGTTGGAAAATACAAACACCCACCTCTACACCTGAAATGTAGCCGTCCATGGTGGCCTGCAGTTCTCTTAGTTAATCTTAAACAATACAACTTGAAAGAAAAACAATTACCCCCCCCAAAAATGAATGCATTCATAATTAAATATAGCAACTAATGCCCGTTTTGTCCTTCTGTAGACAATAACCCGATACCAGCTCCAACCAGAAGGTTGTTGACCTCCCAAAACCCAAAGCAAACTTTAATGCCGTTTGGTCTACAGACATATGTTCACAGTGACTAAGGAACATACTGAATTGACAATGTGCAGACTCAGTGAACACAGCCTGGCCATAGGGACCAGACCCTAAGTTCATTATGTTACCTATAAAAACCTAGTAGTGATCTGCAGTCACAGGCAGACTTGGCTGCCCTGAGAGAAGTAGAAACAGAGCTGCAATCATTTTACACTGCAAGACATACAGGCAATTTTCTTCCCAAAATGGTAAAACAAAGATTTAGAAAAAAAGAATCCAATAACATCCTTATTTCACCCCTCATACTGGTTAAATTAGAGTAAGCTTTACTTTCAACAGTAATATTATTTCGTAAATGTACAACATTGAAATAAGTTGTGGGGTAATCCATGTGAATCTTAAGTAGCAGACTGTTCTCACTTTTTCTTAAAATATATGTGGAGTACCAGCAAAGGAGGGTACGTTTAAGAATATTTATCTACGTGGAATACGATAATATAAGGGATTCAAAATAGTATTTGAGACAATTGTATTGTTTTGAAAATCCCAACCGAAACTCCCAAAAGGCTACATTATAAATGCTTTATAAGTGCTTTATAAGGACGGCCTCTGATCATCAGTACACGTTCTTTCATTAGTTATCAGAAACAGCCAAGGCATCCAGTCTGAAGGTCTTCTTCGGCACGTAAGGATAAAGGTGTAAGCACTCCACGTTGAAGAGATGAACACTTGTCATATCGGATGTTATCTTGCTGAAAATAATGATTTTTGTTAGGAGAAAAAGTTTATGAAATTAGAATTGAACAAAATGTGTATTTTTAAAGTAGAAGTATTTTTTTTGTGTACGACATGTTTTGAAGCTCATTACCTTCTTCACATCTTTGTGGAGAACACAGTCAATGTAGGGGTCATGGAAGTCTTTTCTGCAAACAACACAGTTTATATAAGGCTGCAGAGACAGAGAAAGCACATTAAGTAAACATGTATAGACGTTGTTGTTACATTTAACCTTTATTTACCTAGGCAAGTCAGTTGAACAAATTCTTATTTACAATGACGGCCAAACCCGGACAATGCTGGGCCAATTGTGTGCCGCCCTATGGGTCTCCCAATCACGGCCGGATGTGATACAACCTGGATTCAAACCAGGGACTGTAGTGACACCGCTGCGCCACATGGGAGCCCTAAACACTGAATTCCTGCATTTGGACATGGGTGAGCTTGTACTGACCTCCTTCATAGTCCAGAGTCGAGGTAAATTCAATATTTAAACTGAAATCTACTCTTGTGCTTCAGCTTCACTATCTACAAATCAGAAATGATCACAGAGGGCTACAACTCTAATCACGTACATGGAGGATCCTTACTACTACCATGAAGCACTGCTCTAAACCAGAGCATGGAGTTGAATGTATCCTTATCCTTTACAAAGAAAACTATTTCAAATAGTATGTGGATATTTAAGACTCACAGCTATGGCATGTTACCAAGCGATAAGAGGATATAAGACACATGGAGGATCTGAACTACTCACCCTTCTGGATTTAAAGCTACATTCAGGGCGATGTTCATGTTCACTATCACTACTGGCCTTAGGGCAGTCTGTTGCTTTCAACAACAAGTTGATTTTAAATTCCCCAGCCTTGGTCTGTAGACAAAGATGGAAGGAGCCATTTATCATATTTATGATAAACAGTGAATCATACATGAAAAAATAATAATAATAATTTAAATCTTACCTCAGATTGTCCAATAACTTGAAAAAAATTGAGGTGCTCTTTTGGATTGTATTTCTGAATCGCACTATTCTTATTTGCATATCTTATAGCCATGTCAACATGTTTCTTGTCAACATCCCTCAACATATCATAGTTGCTCTGTCCGTTAGCTATAAACAGCAAGGCTGCTGATGTGACCAGCAGAACACTCAGGAGGCCACTCATCTCCATCTCAACACTGGACAGTTAGACACAATGCTAATAGGTATATATGTACATGCAGATCAAACATTAACTTTGGTTCAAGGACTTTCACTCAAGTTCAATGGATCTTGGTCCAGTGCAGAGCAAATAAAGATGCTTCATATGTTGTCTTGCTAAAGTCCAGTGACATTTTCATGAGCGCACGCCAAAACCATAGTGTTAACACAACATGCTGACTACACTCGGCACGCGCTTGCGTCCGCATGGTGATTTTGTCCATCCACACCTAACACGATCAGGACAAGTAGGTTGAAATATCAAAACAAACTCTGTCCCTCCCCCAAAGTAATATCATTGGTTCAATGTTGTTAGCGCCTTTTCTTGATAGTTTACAATAAATAGTAGTTGCACTTTCAGACGTCCCTTGTTTCTTCCTATTTACTTCAGCTCTGGCACAAGTGCACAAATGCCTCATCCTTCAAGATAGCAGCAGAAGGGATTGGCTTCCTGACAAACGCAAGCAGCTCTTCATCCACATCTTGATGGTTGACCTTGTGTTTTATTTTTCTTGGCTGCCAGTCTTGAGCCACGTCTGTTAGTGGTTGGTCTTGACTGTTGTTCAGGGGTCTGAAGCACAAGGTCACCATGTCGTCGGGCTCCACAGGTTATGGATGGAAGCAAATTAGTATTTTCAAGGCTGACGTTGCCTTTTGAGCTGAAAATAGGTCAACATGTTAATGAAAAGTCAAATGTGTTTAAGTAAACTTTAGAAACCTCAGCTCAGGCTTAATGAATCATTTCTCAAATCTGGGCCACAAAGTCTAACAATGATAGTTTTCATCATTGATCTGTTTCACCCGTCTTTGTGCTTGTCTCCACCCCCCTCAAGGTGTCGCCTATTATCCAGTTTGTTTTGTTTGTAAAACCTACCAACGTTTGTTCCCCTGCTCCTTCCTAGTTTTGACCGTTCTGCCTGCCCTGCCCTGACGTTCTGTACCTAGCCCCACCTCACTGGATTATTGACCCCTGCCTGCATTAGAAAGAAATGTTTCTTCCACACCGTCTACATCTGGGGTCACACCTGAAATGTGATATAAGGCACCGATTCATAATCTATAAGCCAGCAGTTGACATTCACAAATCAAGTAGTTACTTAGCAGCTCGACAATAAAGCCAGCAATACTGCAAAACCTCGAGGTTCGGAATTCAGTGCGATCAATTCAAATGAACAGTACCAGTCAAAAGTTTGGACATACCTACGATGGTTTGTTCTTAAATTTGACTGTTTTCTACATTG
>NC_088415.1:88841333-88877464 GCF_034236695.1 Oncorhynchus nerka
ATTAAAACTATGGAATCATATAGTAACCAAAACAGTGTTAAAACAGATTTTTCAAAGTAGCCACCCCTTTGCCTTGACAGCTTTGCATTCTCTCAACCAGGCTGGTGTTTTGCAGGTATTATTTCATGAAGCTGGCAGTTGAAGACTTGTGAGGTGTCGGTTTATCAAACTAGACACTAATGTACTTTCCTCTTACTCAGTTGTGCACCGGGGACTCCCACTCTTTCTATTCTGGTTAGGGAGTAGTGCACAGCGTTGTACGAGATCTTCAGTTTCTCAACTAGTCTAAAGGCCAGTTTTATTGCTTCTTTAAAATCAGCACAACAGTTTTCAGCTGTGCTAACATACATTGCAATAGGGTCTTCTCATGATCAATTAGCCTTTTAAAATGATACACTTGGATTAGCTAACATGCCATTGGAACACAGGAGTGATGGTTGCTGATAAATGTAGATATTCCATTTTATTTATTTTTAAATGTACCATGTCCAGCTACAATAGTCATTTACAACATTAACACTATTTCTGATTAATTTGATGTTAATGTTTTGTCCAAAATAACAAGTGACCCCAAACTTTTGAACGGTAGTGTAAGTCTGTCTAGTTTGGAAGAACAATGTTAGAAAACCTGTACAATGTTTGCTGCTGCGTTATTGATTCAGTTTGTGTGTTTCATGTCTATTCACTACTCGTGTTTGTTATGATGTTCCGGCTCAAGAGCTGGTATCAGGAACAGATTACAGAGGCAGGGAAGATGTCACCCGCTCCCGGTGATCACCCTGTCAAATGTGCGGTCATTAAATAACAAACTGGATGAGTGGTGCGTTTTCACAATCAACTGACCAGCCAGTATTTGTGCTTGGGGATTTTACTACACTCTCCCGCTCCACGCACCTCCCCACTCTGCAACAGTAGGTCACCTGTCCAACTCACATCCTGGATCAGCGTTATGGCAATGCAGAGCACCCATCGGGAAATCACACTATACACATCCAGCAGGTGAAAAACCTGTAGAGAAATCAGGTGAGGTGAGTAGGGAAGAGCTCAAGGATCCCCACGAGTTGACAGACAGTATACATCCAGTTTCTGTCATTAACAAAACTTTCAGAGTATTTCCCAACAACAAGCCCTGGGTGTCTAAAGACTTGAAACTGTGCCTCAATGAAAAGAGATGAATTCAGGTCAAAAAAAGTGCCTTGCAAAAGTATTCACCCCCCTTGGCGTTTTTCCTATTTTGTTGCATTACAACCTGTGATTTTTATTTGGATTTCATGTAATGGAACACTCGACTGGTTTAAGGGGAAACATTTGTGTCTTGGAAGGGCCTAGTCAAAGCCCAGACCTCAATCCAATTGAGAATCTGGGGTATGACTTAGATAGCGGAACCCATCCAACTTGAAGGAGCTGGAGCATATTTGTCTTGAATGGGTAAAACTCCCAGTGGCTAGATGTGCCAAGCTTAGAGACCTGCAGCAAAGGGTCGCTCTACAAAGTATTGACTTGGGGGGTGAATAGTTATGCTACACTGACCTCTGTTTTTGTCTCTTATTTGTTTCACAATAAGTTTTTTTTTTCCATCTTCAAAGTGGTAGACATGTTGTGGAAATCAAATGATACAAACTCATTTTAATTCCAGGTTTAAAGGCAACAAAATAGGAAAAATAACAAGCGGGGTGACTACTTTCACAAGCCACAGTATAGAAAGGATGAAGTGGAGCAGAGGTTCTATACAGGCAATCCAAGACAAGCATGGGAAGAGAAAACAATATGGCAGACTGTTCTTACTGTTGATTTGAAAGACTAATGTAAACAAATGTGAGAGTATGTCCAGATAAGAGAACGAGGTGGCCTCATGATTGTCAAATATTAAGCCACACGAAGGTCTGCGCCGACCAGCTCAAAGGCGTTCACACACACACACACACGACTGTTTCAACTCCTGCTGAGCACCTGTACAGTGCCAAAATCCTGAAAGGTGTCGACCATTGTTCCGGTGCCTAAGATGTCAGTGGCCAAATCACTTTCGACCTTTGGCCCTCACACCCCTTTTTGCCAAATGCATGGAAAGGGTTGTTAGTAAGCACCTTACCCTTTCCATTGCAGATCAACTGGACCCATTACAGTTTGCCTGTAAGGCACAGAGGGAGACTGAGGATGCTACACTGACCTTGGTGAACATGGTGGCTAGTTACCTTCAACATGCAAACATATGCACACATTTAAATGTATTGATTTTAGTTCAGCTTTCAATACAAATGCACACGGCTGAAACGATTACTGGACCGCCCAGAGGGTCCTCATGAACGGGGCCCTGTCTGATTAACTGGCCCTGAACAGGGGCATCCCAGGGGTGTGTGCTTTCACCGTTGTTGTTCTCTATCTACACTAATGAGATGAAAATCAGAGGAAACAATGTGAGCCTTTTTAAGTACGCGGATGACATGGCTCTGGTAGGACTCTTTAAAAAAAAAAAAGATGCTAAATCAGATGGGGATAGCTATTTTAAACAGACCAACAACCTTCAAAACTGGTGTTGGTCAAGTGCCCACCATCAAAAATGTCCCCATTTCTGCAGCCATAAAGGATTACAACAAGGGCATGGGAGGTGTGGACCTGTCAGACGCACTGATAGGTTACTACAATTTTCTCCACAAGACAATCAAATGGTACAAGACATTTTTCTATCATTTCATGGACATTGCTGTGGTGAATTCCTTCAACCTCCAGAAGGAAATGGCTAAGCGCTGTGGACAGGCCCCCCATCTCACAGCTAGCCATCCGCGAATCCAGGATGGAGAGACTGGTGAGAGGTAAAAATCCTTTGCATGAATTGCCTACATTACTACAAATATGAATAGCTAATTATGGAAAACAAGATACAGGACTTTTCTACATATATTTTTTAATGGCTATATATATATATATATATATATATAATACAAATCGAGGTAAGGGCGATGGAAATGCATTGGGCGGTTGATATTCTTCTGTTGTATGGGTGGCACTGTGTGCTCTTTTTGAAGGATGGGTCCCGGTCTCTCCAGGGCTGTGGGATCCGGCGGGGGGTCGGGGGTGATCTGCTGGGCATTGGGATGAGGGCTTTAGCGGGTGGACTAGTCGGGACTAATTGGAGGTTTACTTAGTAGCAATGCAAATATCATGGTACGTTTACAAACATATATTTTGATAAATAGGAACTTGCCTCACTATGGCAGTCCTTCTCAAATAGTGGGGGGGAGGGCGCGTATGACCCAAGGGGAACATGCTTTTTTTTGCACAGGAGATATGAAGTGCAGATGAGACACCATGGACAAATATTTAACAGGGATGAAAAAAGGCGGAGATAATGAGACAAACGTAAGTCTCCCGAAAGCTAAGACGAGGAATGTAGCGCTTGGCTTCACTGTGACTACGGTGGGAGACGAGGAGATATGACAAAGCGTATGTAGCTCTTGGCATCACTGACTACGGTGGGAGACGAGGAAAGACCGGTATGTTTACTGTGTCTAAAAATGTTGGCAGCGGACAGCATGAAGCCAAATAAATTAAGGCGTCACTTAAAGACATTACACCCCAATTACGCTGATAAGTGTTAGCAATTGGATATGTAGATGGGTGAGCCGGTCAAGGATCGATTCAGACTAAGTGGTAAATTTTATGACAAGTAAACAGTTTATTCAGAGTGAAAATATGTAGTACAGCGTAATTACGGCTCTTCCGTTAGTTCGTGTTGGAACAGCAGGCAGAGAGCGCGTAAACAGTCAGCACAGCCCTTATATACGTCACAGAAAGTAGGTTGACTCTAGGAAGATCGGATCTCCGGATTGGTTCAGCTGGTTGTAATCTGTAGTCTTCCGCCATTGGCTCAGTTGTCTGTCCGTCATCGTAGAATCTTCTTCGGGCACACAGTGTTCGGTTAAAAGGGAGATTATGTGTGTAATGTGGGAGCTATCCTGTAGGGGACCCCACAGGCTTTACTGTGAAAAATGCGTTGCTATGTGTTGTCTCAGTTATAACAATGCAATAGCCATGTATTTAGCAATAGATTGGTCTCCTTCATAATAGCAATTCTTTACATAAGCCGCTTGAGTTTTTTCAGTGAAAATGTGCAGAATATTGCCAACAATCGTCCCGCTTTGTGAATGCTACTTCAGTAAACCAGCGAGCACTGTTGGCATCATATAAGGTGGCGAACCAAATTGCTCAGTGCAACAACCCCACTCCATAGCAGAGGAGCTGATACTGCCTGCAGCATTAGACATGGTCTCTGTCATGCTGGATGACGCAAGTGCTGCAAAAATAAAAACTATCCCTCTGTCCAATGACACTGTCGCCAGACGTATAAATGACGTTGCTAACGATCTTAAAGAACAGCTGGTAGATAAACTCCCAAGACAAACGTTTTGCCTTACAGTTCGATGAAGCAACTGACAGCAACAAAGACTGTTTGTTTATCGCTTATGTACGTTTTGACATGACAAACTCCCTGTGTGAGGATCTACTGTTTTGTAAATATGTCAGAGACAGAGACACAGCTGAAGAGCTATTCAAAATGCTGGACTGCATCCTGACTGAGAATGGGCTAAGGTGGGAGAACTGCATTGGTATTTGCAGTGATGGTGCACAGACCATGGTAGGGATGAGAAAAGGACTTCGGGCTCTCATCAAGAAGGCCTCACCTAATGCTGAGTGGACACACTGTGTTATACACAGAGAAGCACTGGAATCAAGGCACCTTTCCTCTGAATTAAGTAAGGTTATGACTGACATTGTAGGTGTAGTCAGTTTTATAATGACCAGACCACTAAAAACAAGAGTCTTCTCTGCTATCTGTGAGGAGATGGAAACTGAATATCAAACTGTGCGGTTTCACAGTGAAGCAAGGTGGCTGTCACGAGGAAACGTCTTGTCCCAAGTTTGAGCTCAAAGAACAGATAAGAATGTTTTCAGAGCAGGAGCACAAGTATGACCTCGCAGAAATTTAGTGATGAACTTCCTGGCAAAACTGGCCTACCTGAGTGATATATTTGGAAAGCTAAATGAACTAAATCTACAGCTTCAAGGGGAAGATAAACACTTCCCTCAGGTCACAGACAAGACACTACTGACTATGATGCCACCTCAGTGATTCCATATATTAAGGAACATATTTCATCACTGATGGGATTCTTTAAAAAGTACTTCCCTGAAAACAGTTCCCAATATGACTGGGTGAGAGATCCTTTAAACGCACCAGCTCCAACTGGTTTCAGCTCTGCAGAGGAGGGCCAGTTCATTGATATGACGTCTGACTCCACATTGAGACTGAGGATCACATCACAGACACTGAGTGAATTCTGGCTGAGTGTAGAGAGGCAGTATCCACTCTTAGGGCAGAGGGCCATGGGCATTCTTCTTCCTTTTGCAACATCTTATCTTTGTGAGACTGGCTTCTCTGCTGTTGCTGCACTGAAGACCAAGTACAGGTCCCAGCTAAACATTGAGCAGGAGCTGAGAGTTGCAGTATCATGCTTCGAAAAGCTGTGCTCTACAAAACGTGCTCATTGTAGCCATTAATCCTGACTTCCTCATTTTGATTTGATTTTTTAAAAATCAGCAGAATAGGTCAAAGTGTTTCATATATCATGCTCCTGAGTTAATGTTGCTGATCAATTTGAATTTATTGATTTTATTTTTCAGTATCAAATGGTCCCCCAAATTTTTTTAAAGGATGTTCTTTGAATTTTTTAAATTTCAGGCAAATTGATGGTCTTTTCTGTTACAGACTAAAAAACAAAGTTATTCTTTGTTGTAAATTTCTTTATTTTTCTTTATTGTTAATAAGGATACAATGTTATGCAGAGGTGTGCTTATAACAATTTACAGTCAGGGCGGAGAGTGTTTACTTCTTCCTAGGGGGGACTAACAAAAAATAATTGAGAAGCACTGCATTATGGTAAGTGGTGAAATAAGTATAGCCAATTATATTTGTAATGGCTTAGCAGATTAGAAAAGACGATCAGTATTTACCTGGCTGAAAGAGAAGGAATATAATATCTATTGTTTCCAGGAAACTCATTCAACAATTTGATGAAGTTTTGTAGAAATAGGACTGGGGGGGGGCGAAATATATTTCTCCCATGGGCAAAATTATTTAACAGTATTTCTGATCCAAATTGTCCAAACAGATCATTAAGGTAGATGGATAATTTAAAATATGTTATTGGACAATGAACAGCTATGGCTTATTAACCGGTACGGTCCAAATAATGATGACCCAAGCTTCTTTGAAAATATTTAGAAGAATTTATCAACTCTACAAGCAACACTAGACTATTATTATGGTGGGTGATTTTAATACGGTTTTAAATAACTATGGACCGTTAAGGAAATCATGAATGTCAGAATTAGTGGATTTATGGAGGCTTAAATACCCTGACTGTCACGACTTCCGCCGAAGTTGGCTCCCCTGCCTGTTCGGGCGGTGCTCTGCGGTCGTCGTCACCGTCCTACTAACCACTACCGATCCCTTTTTCGTTTGTCTGTTGGTTTTGTCTTATTAGTTTCACCTGTGTGTATTTTAGTTTAATTAGCGTCCTTATATATAGTAGGTTGGCCCGCCCTTGTTTTGTGAAGGATTGTTTTTGTTATCCTGTTATATGGTGGTTTTTCGTGTGTTTTATTCTCCGGACTATTTTGGTCCTGTGTTAGGGCTGGGTATTTTATTCGCCCTGTGTGTTGGCGTGACCGTCGTTTGTGCGCCACTGGAGGATAACTTGTTTTATAACTTGGACAGAAGAATTTATAACTTACTTTTCCTGACGTAACGTAGGTACAGCAGATCCCCTTATTGTAAGGGACACTTTTAAAATGTGCCTTTAGAGGCCATGCAATTCAATACTCATCTATGAAACAAGTCCATTGAAGGACTAACTGTACCATAGAGGCACAGAATAACAGAAAAAGAAAAGAAAGAT
Source organism: Oncorhynchus nerka (assembly GCF_034236695.1). Lineage (NCBI taxonomy): Eukaryota > Metazoa > Chordata > Actinopteri > Salmoniformes > Salmonidae > Oncorhynchus > Oncorhynchus nerka. Next base: position 88,848,290 of record NC_088415.1, read on the forward strand.
CCAGTGTAATATACACTGCTCAAAAAAATAAAGGGAACACTTAAACAACAGAATGTAACTCCAAGTCAATCACACTTCTGTGAAATCAAACTGTCCACTTAGGAAGCAACACTGATTGACAATAAATTCCACATGCTGTTGTGCAAATGGAATAGACAACGGGTGGAAATGATAGGCAATTAGCAAGACACCCCCAATAAAGGAGTGGTTCTGCAGGTGATAACCACAGACCACTTGTCAGTTCCTATGCTTCCTGGCTGATGTTTTGGTCACTTTTGAATGCTGGCGGTGGTTTCACTCTAGTGGTAGCATGAGACGGAGTCTACAACCCACACAAGTGGCTCAGGTAGTGCAGCTCATCCAGGATGGCACATCAATGCGAGCTGTGGCAAGAAGGTTTGCTGTGTCTGTCAGCGTAGTGTCCAGAGCATGGAGGAGCTACTAGGAGACAGGCCAGTACATCAGGAGACGTGGAGGAGGCCGTAGGAGGGCAACAACCCAGCAGCAGGACCGCTACCTCCGCCTTTGTGCAAGGAGGAGCAGGAGGAGCACTGCCAGAGCCCTGCAAAATGACCTCTTGCAGGCCACAAATGTGCATTTGTCTGCTCAAACAGTCAGAAACAGACTCCATGAGGGTGGTATGAGGGCCCGACGTCCACAGGTGGGGGTTGTGCTTTACAGCCCAACACTGTGCAGGACGTTTGGCATTTGCCAGAGAACACCAAGATTGGCAAATTCGCCACTGGCGCTCTGTGCTTTTCACAGATGAAAGCAGGTTCACACTGAGCACATGTGACAGACGTGACAGAGTCTGGAGACGCCGTGGAGAACGTTCTGCTGCCTGCAACATCCTCCAGCATGACCGGTTTGGCGATGGGTCAGTCATGGTGTGGGTTGGCATTTCTTTGGAGGGGCCGCAGCCCTCCATGTGCTCGCCAGAGGTAGCCTGACTGCCATTAGGTACCGAGATGAGATCCTCAGACCCCTTGTGAGACCATATGCTGGTGCGGTTGGTCCTGGGTTCCTCCTAATGCAAGACAATGCTAGACTTCATGTGGCTGGAGTGTCAGCAGTTCCTGCAAGAGGAAGGCATTGATGCTATGGAATGGCCCGCCCGTTCCCCAGACCTGAATCCAATTGAGCACATCTGGGACAGCATGTCTCGCTCCATCCACCAATGCCACGTTGCACCACATACTGTCCAGGAGTTGGCGGATGCTTTAGTCCAGGTCTGGGAGGAGATCCTTCAGGAGACCATCCGCCACCTCAGCAGGAGCATTCTCAGGCGTTGTAGGGAGGTCATACAGGCACGTGGAGGCCACACACACTACTGAGCCTCATTTTGACTTGTTTTAAGGACATTACATCAAAGTTCGATCAGCCTGTAGTGTGGTTTTCCACTTTAATTTTGAGTGTGACTCCAAATCCAGACCTCCATGGGTTGATAAATTTGATTTACATAATTTGTGTGTGATTGTTGTCAGCGCATTCAACTATGTAAAGAAAAAAGTATAATACGAATATTTCATTCATTCAGATCTAGGATGTGTTATTTTAGTGTTCCCTTTATTTTTTTGAGCAGTATAGTTTAAAAATGAAAGGAATTGGATGGAATATGGGGAAAATGCACCAAATCATTTAATCTTCAGATTGTTTTTATTGAAACTTGCTGCAAATGCAGTCACGCGTGATTCACCAAATGTTTTCGTTTGTCTCCTCCATCTTCACTAACCAAAGTTAGTTGTATGGATTTTCTTCCTATTAATAATGAAAAATTAACATTTGTACAGAAAGCCTCATGTGAAGGCCAAATTACAGAGGAGGAACTTCTTGATGCAATTAAAGGCTGAGAACTCCAGGGCTGGATGGCATACCAGTGGAGGTATACAAATCGTATTTTGATAAACTCAGAGGACCATTATTAGGTCGCTCTTGCTGCTGGTGAGTCTCTGATCCACCTCTACGCAGACGACACCATTCTGTATACTTCCGGCCCTTCTTTGGACACTGTGTTAACAACCCTCCAGGCAAGCTTCAATGCCATACAACTCTCCTTCCGTGGCCTCCAATTGCTCTTAAATACAAGTAAAACTAAATGCATGCTCTTCAACCGATCGCTACCTGCACCTACCCGCCTGTCCAACATCACTACTCTGGACGGCTCCGACTTAGAATACGTGGACAACTACAAATACTTAGGTGTCTGGTTAGACTGTAAACTCTCCTTCCAGACCCATATCAAACATCTCCAATCCAAAGTTAAATCTAGAATTGGCTTCCTATTTCGCAACAAAGCATCCTTCACTCATGCTGCCAAACATACCCTTGTAAAACTGACCATCCTACCAATCCTCGACTTTGGCGATGTCATTTACAAAATAGCCTCCAATACCCTACTCAACAAATTGGATGCAGTCTATCACAGTGCAATCCGTTTGTCACCAAAGCCCCATATACTACCCACCATTGCGACCTGTACGCTCTTGTTGGCTGGCCCTCGCTTCATACTCGTCGTCAAACCCACTGGCTCCATGTCATCTATAAGACCCTGCTAGGTTAAGTCCCCCCTTATCTCAGCTCGCTGGTCACCATAGCATCTCCCACCTGTAGCACACGCTCCAGCAGGTATATCTCTGTAGTGTAAAGAAATGCTATTTCTTATGCAGGTGACCAGCATACTGCTATTACATTGCTATTGCATTGTTATAACTGAGACAACACATAGCAACGTATTTTCACAGTAAAGCCTGTTGGGTCCCCTACAGGATAGCTCCCACATTACACACTAACTGCCAAACCAGCGCACACACATAATCTCCTTTCTAGCCGAACATTGTGTGACCAAGAACAGACAGGCCCGAAGAGGATTCTACGATGACGGACAGACAACTGAGCCAATGGCGGAAGACTACAGACTACACCCCAGCCTGAACCAATCCAAAGATCCGATCTTCTAGAATCAACCTACTTTCTGTTCCACATATAAGGACTGTGCTGAATGTTAACGGTCTCTTTCCTGCTGTTCTATGCGAGCTAACGGAAGAGCCGTAATTACGCTGTACCAGATATCTTCACTCTGAATAAACTGTCGCTTGTCATACAATTTACCACTTTGTCTGAATCGATCCTTGACCGGCTCACCCTTCTACATATCTAATTACTAACAGAACTTGGTAAGCAGAGGATAGTTAACTAACGGTCCAGTCGAAGTGAGCTGATTGGGTGTGAGAGAGGGGGTGAGTTGGTGGAAGGACGATTCACGAAGGACGAGTTAAGACTTTTCGGGGGTGGACAACAATTCTGCTCAACTCGGGAAACTGATCTAAAGGTGCACCATAAATAAGGTAAGCAAAACCTGTTAAATCAAACTTTGCATATTGTCGTATAGTCTGTCTAAATTTTGATCAGTATTTCCGAGTAAGTATGAATTCTTGTGTAAATTTATAATTTGCTGACGAGTCGAAAGAACAGTGAAGTGAACATATGTAGTAACAATCCGGCGACGGCCAGAGTGATATAAATCATTGATGAGATATCAGTAAGGGGATAGTTAATTACTATTCATTAAATCTGGCGCCGAGGGGATAAATTGTAATTTTGTCCCGCGACCCGGTCAGCACAGTCTGATAGCTTTCAATTGATGAGAGATCACTTTAAGGCCTGGATAGTTCCGATAGGGGTCAGGAATAGAGATCAGTAAGGGGATAGTTAACTACTATTCATTAAACCTAGCGCCGAGGGGAGAAATTGTAATTTTGTCCCGTGACCCGGTCGAGGCTAGTCTGATAGAGGTTCACTGATAGGGGTCGGACATTTTAATTCTGATAGGGGTCAGTACGATAGGGGTCAGTAGGGGATAAAATTGAATTCTATCCAGGATAGAGTTAAATTCTATCCAGTAAATCCGCTTAGTTCGGTCTGATAGGGGTCGGCTGATAGGGGTCAGAGAGATAACGTGTATTTTAATTCTGATAGGGGTCAGTGCGATAGGGGTCAGTAGGGGATAAAATTGAATTCTATCCAGGATAGAGTTCAATTCTATCCAGTAAATCCGCTTAGTTCGGTCTGATAGGGGTCGACTGATAGGGGTCAGAGATATAACCTGTATTTGTATGTTTTGTCTTGTTTTGTCTATTTGTAACTGTTTATATTAAAATGCAATGTGGTTGTAATTGTTTCCATTAAGATTGTTGGTGGTTAGATAGAGAGATAGAATTATAATAAGGGTTATTGGATAAATCCGAAACTTCTGTGTTAAATGTATAATCAGGAACAAAATGACTGATGTATAATTGAAATAATATCTGAATATAATATTTAAATATTGAGACTAAATAGTCGAATAGATCCCTTGGTTGTGCGCTCCACAAATGCTATACCAACCCATTCGTTTTTTCTCGAACTAAAACATACTAAGGAGAAGCTCAGAGATAAGACAGAGCACGAGCAGCAGTGTCTCTTCGAATACATCGTGGGTATTAATCAACGTCGGGCGAAATATATGCTAACTATATTCAGATAGCCGGAGAGAATTCCGATTAAAACTACGATTAAATTCCGATTGAATTAAATTAAATTACGATTAAAGCAAATTCACAATGGCGACCCCCAATACTCCAAAGCTGAGGTTTAATGAGTTCCTAGAACAAAAAATAGAATATAGATCAGGGGGAAAGGAACAATGGAAGCACATGAAGAAAGTTTGGGAGGGATTAAAGCTAAAATGGACACAAGAAGGTTATTTAGGAGGGGGACCGCCATACGGGGTCCAGCTGAAAACAATGGAATGTGGGTTAAGAGAGACGCTGCAGGAAGCTAGAGATAAAGAGGCAGAAAAGAACAAAAATCACGTATTTAAGAAAGAAGAGGTAAGAGGTGACAATTGGGTAAAGAAAAAGAAGGGTCAGATACGAAGGGAGCGAGATTAATGAGAATCCTAATTGAGGGAAAACTTTGGGCGTTTAAATTAGTGCTATTTTCTGTTGTTCAGATGCCAGAGTAACTAATACAGATAACTGTAAATTGGGTCTATTTGCAGAGAATCTCAGTTCCATATAGCATTGGTGGTATAGTGGTGAGTGTAACAGTCTCACAACCTGCAGTCCAGGGTTCGGTTCCCAGCTGAGGTGTAAAAAATAATTATATATGTCTGAGTTTTTGGTTGTAATTAAACTAATTGTTTTGCAGAGAAACTTATAGTCACTAGTATTGGTATAAGATATAAACTGAACGTTTTAAATAGTTTGTTTGGTTCAAATCGAAAGACTAAGTCATTCAACTTAATATAAGAACGGAGATTTTGATGCAAGACGATGTCTGTTCACTAAATGATTTGCTGGGAATAATACATTGGGAAAAGAGTCGTAATTAAAATGCTAAATCAAAGACGAGACAGTAACTTAAATCAAATTAATTCTGAATAATAACGGGGGAACAATTACGATAGATTTGTGTCCATCGAAATGTTTTTATAAGATTAGCGAATTGAGAGATGTTGATTGATGTTGTAAACTCTAATTCAGGATTCAACAGATGTGATAAATTAGGTTTGGTTTATCGAACCCGAAATACTGTTGTTGCAGACAGCCAACCATTATTTACAATGAGTTGAAAATCGTTGCGAAATGAGTCAAGATTGAGCGCTTGTTGATGACATCACTCGCGAGGTTTCCGTCGCCACGGAAATGATGTCTTGACTGGGGGTAACGGAGAAAATGGTTAGTGTCTTTTAGAAGGAAATGCGTGCATTATTGTTGAGTCACTTTTCAGAAGTTGATAAACATTTCGAAATACATTTTTAAAAGGAGTATGTAAATCGTCAGGAAAGATGCTAAAAACTAGCAGCTGATTCGCTGGGTGGGTATCATTGATTTGTGGCGTTTATTTGGACTGTAATTAGGCCATGAGAAAGATAGATTGAATGTCTGAATCATAAAACATCGTGATAATGGATTCTGATGGTTATTGATTCTTGGTTTGATCGTTTAAATAACACCAGTGAATTTGAGCACTGTTTCCATTATGTGGAACGGTGTCAGGGTATTAATGGTGAAAAGCAACCTCTATAGTAAAACATAATTGTACATGTTTTGGTAAACTAGCTAGGTTGAATTTGGTTATTTGAGCATTTCCCTTGATACGTAGACATACGTAACAGGGGCAAGTTGTTTTTCCTTGAGGAACACGCAGATGGTGTTTTGTTTTATTGAGATGTAAATGTGAGTTGAAGGAGCCAAGGGAAAATACGTTATTTTTATTAAATATCAGGGATTATAATCTTGGGGAGAATGAGGCCATAAACGACCAAATTGGAAAGGCCTGGAAGTTTTGATTAATCATTAAGGTTTGCAAATATATACACATAAAACATTTGTTAGGACTATTTGTTTTGGTGCAAAGGTATTTTAAAGAGGCACGCTCAAATATGGAACTTTATGAGTTTTTATTTTATGAGTTTTAAATTACACAAGTGAATTTAGATTTTAAGGATAAAGGGTTCTTTAATATGTCTAATGTAGTATAGAACTTGACTATAAATGGGTGGGTTGACTTATTGACCTTATCATGGCTGTCTTCTAAGGTCTGATCAGCCTTAGGGGAGAGTCATTGGTATAATGAATGTGGTCATATTGAGTTACTAGTTTAAAGGTAAATTCATTATAAAGGAGTTTAGGTTAGGAGGTTAGAATTATTGTTTGAACTGCAAATGAGAAAGTGGTTCAGGATTCTGTTTTACAACATTAGCTGTGAAGTTTTTGAATGGGCTATTAACAGAGAAAAAATAATCCTATTTATCATTGAGAATAAATAGGGGAAGATAAGATACATTGAGGTTGGGATAGGAGATATATTAAGCCAATAGGGCAGGTTAATTACATAGAAAATAAAAAATAAGTTTCAGTTCTTAGGGGTGATAAATTACTGTAGATAAGGAATTCTGCACTTTGCAACATATATTAAATTCATGTTATTGTCAGATAGAATACTGAGGGTCCCTGAAGGAAGGATTTTGATATGATAAGCATTTGTTTTGAATTTTTTTGACTATTAGGAGTTTTTTTTTTTTAAATAGTATTAAATTTAACAGGTATATAGGACATCTGTGATGATTTAGGATTATTGTTAGGTTGATTAAGGAAATGTAAGGACTTTAGAGATTGACACTCATAGACATGTTTTTCTAAAATCAATGATTTTAGATAAAGTCAAACAGTTAGAAGCTTAGTGGTATTTGAGAGATATGAGAGAAAAGGTTTAAATTGGTAAATATATATTTAAGAAAATATATAAGTAGCGCAGATAGTTCTTAAGTAGATAAGAAACTTGACAGGGAATTGGTACTGGATTGACGCCCAAGGGAGAATTGGACATGTGGAAAACTAAAAGGGGCTCCTTCATGATGATGTCAGACATAAGGATAATATACTAATCTTACCTAAGTCATTATTTAGAGTAGGTAAGGTTGATACCTGGGCAGAGCCAGGTATCAAAAGGGGATGGGTAAATTGTGGTCTAGGATAGGATGGGGCCTATTGGATAAGAAACTAATAATTTAAAAAATGTAGCTAACAAATGGGCATAGAAGTTAAAGATATAATCAGATAAAACATATGAGAAATTGTTTGTTAACCAAGCCTATGTCCAGGATTTTATGCATTACAGGTGAACTACAGGTGAAGTCACTCAATCCAATCCCAGAGGCTTGGGGACCATAGAAGACCCCTGGTGAAAGCTAGCTGAAAGAGCTACCCAGATTCATATCGCACGGCGGGAGGGTAAGACACTTTTTCACTGTCGGACAATAAACAGAGTTCGGGAGAAGAACTGGAATTAACAGAATTCCGGGGGCCATCTCTCGAATGAAGTAACCCTCCCTGTCCTATCACCCCTGTTTTTGTTCATAGAAGTGAGGATGTGTCTGGCTCTGGCTAAGTGATGTGTATTTTGTTCCAAAATAAGCATAAGAGATCCCTAGATCTGGGTAGACAGGAAGTTAGAGTAGAGATTACATGATAACCGACTTCGGACAGTTCTAGGATTAGAGAAGAGGGTATCCTTATAGCATGGGGGATCCCACAAAGGTGGATAGGTTTTCCATGATATGGGGAAACCTGGGAGCACTGTTGAACTTTGTAAAGGTGATGAAATCCTACTAACCATCAAAACTATTAAGCTCTCTGATGCAGGCACTCACACCCTCGGACTACAAAGGACGAGGACAGACATGATGGGTGTGTTTTCTATTAAGGTACTGCCAAGACCAGAGGTAACCGGACACACTCCTCTACCACCACTGTGTTAAAAATACCATTCAGGTAATTAATGTTAGAGACTATTCGGCTATTGATCAATTAGGAACTGAGACTGGTTTTGATGGTAGGGACAATTTGTGGCTGTCTTACATGAGGTACACAGCTAAAACCCTGAGAAGAAAGGACTGCATTATTTGTAGTCATACTAGACCTGTTCTGGCTACACACCCATTTGCTGTAGGAGAAGGAGAGGGGTGGTTGTGTATTCTGAGAAGTTTTTGCCCAATTCAACCCTCTGTTCCTCTTTGAGCCTTGTGTTTCCTGCAGTACCTCCTCATCGGGCCTCTTGGGGTGTTGAGGCATATGGGGGCAATTACGAGTGCATCACGGGTACAGGTAATGGCATTGATTATGGGAGATTGCCTGAAGCTGATTGCAGTAGTAACATAACCATTAATTCCACTTGGCCAGTTACAGGCCTAAACCAAACTAGTGGTCTGGCTGATGTGTGGTGGATGTGTGGAGCCAAAAGAGTGCTGAGACCCATTCTTAGAGGAGAATGGCAAGGTACGTGTGGTCTGACCAGTTTGATAATTCCACTGACCATTGTTGATGTTGTTGCTGAACAGCTGTTGGGTTCTGTAACCAGGGGACCTGAAAACATTCCATCCCATGGGAGACATAGATGTAGTGCTCCATGGACAGAGGATGTAGTCGACATACACACTAACCTGTTGGGTGTGCCAGTGGGGATTCCTCATGAGTTTCAGGCCTTGGGTAGGAATGATGGACTCTGGCACTTACTACCTACTATGGGTCTAGCCATAGTGGATGCTAGACAGACTGCATGGATTAATTATATCTACTATAATCAACAGCGTTTTGTGAATTACTCCCGTGATGCACTCACTGGTATGTCTGAACAGCTTGAGGCCACATTTGGGGTTTCCAGACAGAATAGACTTGCCTTGGATATGCTTCTTGCCAGTCAGGGGGACGTCTGCAAGATGTTCGGTAAACAATGTTGCACGTATATTCCTAATAATACCAGTCCAGATGGTGGTATATCTAAGGCGGGCTTGATGCACTATCTGCTAAGATGAGGTCCACGGGGGGGTGGAGGTGTCTGTTCTCTTGGCCTGGTTTGGTAAGTACACTGGTATGATGGTTACTGGATTTCTGACCCTAATTCTTGTATTATTTGTTATTGATGTGATGTGCTGCTTGCATCATACCGTGTTTTAAGAAGTCTGTTACAGATGTGGTGAAGGCTTCAGGCATGATGCCTTTGCTTGATGCTCCAGTTGGCGATGCCGATACTGAAGCATGCTTTCAGGGGAGGATGGGACTGACTGAGGATGACACATGGTATGCTGTGGGTGAGGTAGTAGAATAATTTTACACCACCACAGTTCCTTGTTATAAATTTTTATGATAGGTTTTCTTTCCAGTATGTTTGTTCTCCCTGTTGTGAAGGTTTAGAGTCCCTGGGTGGCAAGGAGCCCACCTGGTACAGGATAGGAGTAGCTGAGAGGACCAGATGGTTTCTAATAATTCTTTACTCTGTTTTCCATGACCAAAGTTTTATCCTACATCTTACATGTCAATAACAATAAAGTTTTATCCTGTTTTTGATAAGTGACACCCTTGTGGGTGACAAAAGGGGGAAACAAAAGCATACAACAAAAGCATATATCACTTGTTATTAATAATAAACTTTTTATTATTTTCATGAAATGCTATGACTGCTGAAATAAAGGATAATGAGTGACACCCTAGCGCGTGTCAAAAGGGGGACTTAAATTTCACACTATTTTCTTTTGTTCTGTTTTTGAATGAGCTGTTGTTCTCTTTTGACATGAAGGTAGTTTAAACTTTGTAACTGTTATATGATTCATTGCTGAATTTTTGTTCACACCCTTGGGGTTATTTTACATTATAGCCATTACCATATATATGATTGAATATTATCTGCTGTTGCCTTGTGTGGATGTATGTATGTGTTATGCTACCTAGCTGATTTGAAACATTGTTAAAAGTATCAGGGCCATGGAACTTTCTCATGCTGGAAAAATACAGAAGGGAGGGCACATTCAGAGCGTGGGGTTGCAAGAACAACCGGTCTTTTGTTAGATAACAGGAGCCAGGTGCGAGATAACGGTATGGAGCATGAGACCCATCTTTCAGTTTTTGCAGCCATTTTAGGAGGGGGATCCAGTTGCTTTTATTTATTAAGCTTCTCCATTGTATGTCGTGTCCCATCTGGGATGGGAAGAGGGGGAAATTATTTTTCTTTGTGGGCCATTTCCGTATAGACTTACCTAGTTTAGGCTATTTTTCCTTTTTGGATTATGTTTTCGTTTTTGCTTGGAGTAATGTATCTGGACTATATCACATCTCTTAGGAGATGTGAAGAGAGGGAATCACAACTTTTTCTTGCGGGAAAAAGTTGGCTTATGTGGACAATCATTTTACTTTTATTTTGAGCTGTTGTTCTCCGCTCTGTTAAATGAGGGTTGTAAGTTCCTAGGTGGCTGGTAGCCAACTTAGTACATAGTGGGATTGAATGGAGAACATGATGGTAATACATATATATCTATTTCTGTTTAATACCGTGCCTTATTTCATAGTCCCTTTGGGAGAAGTTTCTCTTTGTGTCTGGATCTAGTTAGGTTGTGTCACGTCTCTGGTGAGACGTGAAGAGAGGGTTTTGTAAAGAAATGCTATTTCTTATGCAGGTGACCAGCATACTGCTATTGCATTGTTATAACTGAGACAACACATAGCAACGTATTTTCACAGTAAAGCCTGTTGGGTCCCCTACAGGATAGCTCCCACATTACACACTAACTGCCAAACCAGCGCACACACATAATCTCCTTTCTAGCTGAACATTGTGTGACCAAGAACAGACAGGCCCGAAGAGGATTCTACGATGACGGACAGACAACTGAGCCAATGGCGGAAGACTACAGACTACACCCCAGCCTGAACCAATCCAAAGATCCGATCTTCTAGAATCAACCTACTTTCTGTTCCACATATAAGGACTGTGCTGAATGTTAACGGTCTCTTTCCTGCTGTTCTATGCGAGCTAACGGAAGAGCCGTAATTACGCTGTACCAGATATCTTCACTCTGAATAAACTGTCGCTTGTCATACAATTTACCACTTTGTCTGAATCGATCCTTGACCGGCTCACCCTTCTACATATCTAATTACTAACAGAACTCACCCTTCTACATATCTAATTACTAACAGTAGTCACCCCCAAAACAAATAATTTCTTTGGCCGCCTCTCCTTCCAGGTCTCTGCTGCCAATGACTGGAACGAACTACAAAAATCTCTGAAACTGGAAACACTTATCTCCCTCACTAGCTTTAAGCACGAACTGCCAGAGCAGCTCACAGATCACTGCACCTGTACATAGCCCACCTATAATTTAGCCCAAACAACTACCTCTTTCCCAACTGTATTTAATTAATTTATTTTGCTCCTTTGCACCCCATTATTTTTATTTCTACTTTGCACATTCTTCCATTGCAAAACAACCATTCCAGTGTTTTACTTGCTATATTGTATTTACTTTGCCACCATGGCCTTTTTTGCCTTTACCTCCCTTCTCACCTCATTTGCTCACATTGTATATAGACTTGTTTATACTGTATTATTGACTGTTTTACTCCATGTGTAACTCTGTCGTTGTATCTGTCGAACTGCTTTGCTTTATCTTGGCCAGGTCGCAATTGTAAATGAGAACTTGTTCTCAACTTGCCTACCTGGTTAAATAAAGGTTAAATAAAAATAAATAAATAAATTAGCATGTTTTAACCACTCTGTCACGCCCTGACCTTAGTTATCTTTATCATTTTGGTTAGGACAGGGTGTGACTAGTGTGGGTATGTTAGTTTTTGTAAGTCTAGGTATATGTAGGTCTATGGTGGCCTGATATGGTTCCCAATCAGAGGTAGCTGTTAATCGTTGTCTCTGGTTGGGGACCATATTTAGGTATGCAACGTGACCCTAATGAACTACCTTCCAGTGCATGCATTGTAACATTGGCTGAAATAGTACTCACGCATAACTACTTCATGTTTCTAAATGATTTCTTTATTCAGACAAAAGGTACCGCTATGGGATCCCCCATGGCTCCTAACTATGCTAATTTGTATGTGGGTTACATGGAGAAACAGTCTATTTTCAATCCTCTCAAAAATGTTTTCTTGCCTCACATCATTATTTGGAAACGGTATAGTGATGATATTTTTGTTCTATGGAGGGGTGATGCAAAACAGCTTCAGGCGTTCCATGCTTTTCTTAACTCCTGTTCTGATCATCTGACATTTACTATGCAAACTGATACACGTCGAATCAGTTTTCTTGATCTTGTGTGAAGATAATGTTCTATACACTGATCTTTACAGGAAACCTACTGATCGTAACAGTTTGTTGAGGGCTGATAGTTGTCACCCACTTCCCTTAAAAAATAGTTTGCCCTACAGCCAATTCTGTCAAATCAAAAGAATTTGTAAAAAAACAGTCCGATTTCGACAGAAATATGGCTGAGACGCAAATAAAGTTCAAGGAGAGGGGCTACAAGAATGATCAGATTAATATTGCCATTGAGAAAATTCTAAACAAAACGAGACATGACCTTTTAAGGTCAGTCTCGCAAAAAGACGCATTCTTGCGTTTTAACTACCCGCTATTCAAAGTGCTCTGAACAAATTAAGGGAATTGTTCACAAACATTGGCACATCTGAAAATCCGATCATAATCTCGGTAATGTGTTTTCGGACCTTCCCTTGGTCGTATTCTCGCGGGGCAGAAATCTCAGAGACCAATTGGTAAACTCTGATTTACCACCAAGATATTCCTGAACATCCCCTACTGGATGGAAATTACAAATGTAATGGCTGTGCTCAATGCAATAGCACTTATAAATGTAGATCCTTCAAACACCCACAAACAGGGAAATCGATCCCAATAAAAGGTGTTATTACGTGCTCCACTAAGGCAGTTATTTATCTTATAACTTGTCCTTGTGGTAAAAATTATGTAGGTAAAACAAAGCGCGAATTAAAAGTAAGTATTTCAGAGCATCGTAGCACCATTAGGTGTAAAAACTTTACTTATCCAGTTGCGGCACACTTCTTGGAGGCAGGTCACTCGATTTCGTCTCTGCGTTATATTGGCATCGAACATGTCACCCTCCCTAGGAGAGGGGGTGACCTTGATAATTTATTGTTAAAACGAGAGGCTGCCTGGATCTTTAAATTTAAAGACCCTTGCGCCCTTCGGTCTCAACGTAGACTTTGATCTGAAGCCATTCTTGTGATTGTGACTTTGCCATTGTAATTGTGTGTAAACTTGTATAGTCAAATTAATGATCGTATGCTATCCATTTGTTTGTATGCTGTTCTTTGTATGACATTTTAATATTTGATTATTAACCAATGATATTAGGCCACTCCTGGCCATGATTACAGACACCTGTGTCTTTTGACACTATATAAACAAGTCATCCCGCAGTGTTTGTGATTATACCCTGATGAAGACAGCTTGGCTGTCGAAACGTTGGTATTACATTTTTGCATCTGAGCTCCAAGAGTGTGCGGCTTTCTTTTATTTTCAAGTTTCTATTCCGCTAGCCAGCACCTCGTCTTAATAGGTGTGCGTTTCTTTTTCTTCTAGATCGACCATATTTAGGTAGCCATTTTCCTAGGGTATTGGTGGGTTCTTGTCTAGTTGCCTGTCAGCACTCGTTTATATAGCTTCACATGTTCTGTTATTTGTTAGTTTGTTCAGTGTTCATTCTATAATAAAAGAGAATGTACGCATACCACGCTGCGCCTTGGTCTCCTCCTTACAACGACCATGACACACTCCTATATAAATGGTAGATTATCAGACAAGGTCTGATTTCATTACTGAAACAGGATCCAAGTGGTGTATATAATGATCCATTAAACAAATTGGAGGCCTCTTACACTTCAGTGGTGTGATGCAAAGATTCTAGCTAAATGCTTGGCACATAGAATTAAAACAGTATTGACATTTTTTTTTTACATGGACGATACATTGGAGATAATATAAGACAAATACTGGAAACATCGGGGACACCATGCCTGGTTTTCATAGCTGATTTTGAAAAGGCACAATTGGAGTTTACAGTGGGGCAAAAAAGTATTTAGTCAGCCACCAATTGTGCAAGTTCTCCCACTTAAAAAGATGAGGCCTGTAATTTTCATCATAGGTACACTTCAACTATGAAAGACAAAATGAGAAAATAAAATCCAGAAAATCACATTGTAGGATTTGTAATGAATTTATTTCTGCAATACAGCTGATCCACCCCTTAAAATAATATTTGATTCAAGTCCGACAACAATCTAAGCCAAGTTCCGGTTGTTGTTAACCAACCAAACAGTCATCGAATCTAAAATAAAAAATATCACCTTTTAGAAAGACAAAACCCAAAGCAAACTTTAATGCTGTTTGGTCTACAGACATATGATCACAGTGACTGAGGAAAATACTGAATTGACAATGTGCAGAACACAGCCTTGCCATAGGGACCAGACCCTAAGTTCATTATGTTACCTATAAAAACCTAGTAGTGATCTGCGGTCACAGGCAGACCTGGCTGCCCAGAGATAAGACTGTGGGCACTCAGCCCTGAGAGAAGTAGAAACAGAACTGCAATCATTTTACACTGCAAGACATACAGGCAATTTTCTTCCCAAAATTGTAAAACAAATTTTAAGATTCAGAAAAAAAGAATCCAAAAACATCCTTATTTCATTTTTCACCCATCATACTGGTTAAATTAGAGTAAGCTTGACTTTCAACAGTAATATTATTTTGAAATAAGCAGAATCTTAAGTAGCAGACTGCTCTCAATTTTTCTTTGAAAATATGTGGAAAATCAGCAAATTAGGGTACATTTACAATATTTATCTGTGTATTACGAGAGATTCAAAACCTGGAAAGAGTATTTTTGAGACAATTGCATTGTGTTAAATTCCAACCGAAGCTCCCAAAAGCTACATTATAAATCCAAAGACTGTAAGGAATTGCTATTTCGTATGCAGGTGACTAACTTACTGCTAATTACATGGCTACAACTCACAGTAAAGCCTGTGGGGTCCCCTACAGGATAGCTCCCACATTACACACAATCTCCTTTTAATTTTAACCGAACACTGTGTGCCCGAAGAAGATCCTACGATGATGGACAGACAACTGAGCCAATGGCGGAAGACTACAGACTACAACCAGCTGAACCAATCCGGAGATCCGATCTTCCTAGGGTCAACCTACTTTCTGTGACGTATATAAGAGCTGTGCTGACTGTTTACGCTCTCTGCCTGCCGTTCCACACGAACTAACGGAAGAGCCGTAATTACGTTGTAATACATATTTTCACTCTGAATAAACTGTTTACTTGTCATAAAATTTACCACTTAGTCTGAATCGATCCTTGACCGGCTCACCCATCTACATATCCAATTGCTAACAAGACAGAAGTGCTTTATAAGGACGGCCTCTGACCATCAGTGCACGTTCTTTCATTAGTTATCAGAAACAGCCGAGGCATCCAGTCTGAAGGTCTTCTTCGGCAGGTAAGACTAACATTGTAGGCCCTCCATGAAGAAGAGATGAACACTTGTCATATCGGATGTTATCTTGCTGAAAATAATGATTTTGTTAGGAGAAAAAGATTATGAAATTAGAATTGAACAAAATGTGTATTTTTAAAGTATAAGTTTTTGTTTGTTTGTGTATGACATGTTTCTCTATGTTTTGAAGCATATTACCTTCTTCACATCGTTGTGGAGAACACAGTCAATGTAGGGGTCATGGAAGTCTTTTCTGCAAACAACACAGTTTATATAAGGCTGCAGAGACAGAGAAAGCACATTAAGTAAACATGTATAGACGTGGTTGATTAATTTGTTTTTACATTTAACTAGGCAAGTCCGTTGAACAAATTCTTATTTACAATGACAGCCAAACCCGGACGATGCTGGGCCAATTGTGCGCCACCCTATGGGACTCCCAATCACCGCCGGATGTGATACAACCTGGATTCAAACCAGGGACCTTAGTGACACCGCTGCGCCACATGGGAGCCCTAAACACTGAATTCCTGCATTTGGACATGGGTGAGCTTGTACTGACCTCCTTCGTAGTCCAGGGTCGAGGTAAATTCAATATTTTAACTGAAATCTACACCTCAGTGTTACGTTCCCCAGTTTATGTGTTGTAGTTTGTGTATTTGCATGTGTTTATTTCAGGAAATGGCTTCCTGAAATCCCTCAATGCTGATTGGTCGACTCCAGGGCTAATTGGAGAGCTGACCCCGCCCCCTCGTCAAGACACAGCTGTCTCCAATTACCCATTCCTTCAGAAGCTATATTAAAGCCAGTGTTCTGTTCAGGAGAAGGAGAGATTTTCTGGGAGGTCATTGCAGAGATTTTGCTAGAGAGATTTTCTGGGAGGTCATTGCAGAGAGATTTTGATAGAGGTTGATTTTGCTGGGAGTTCATTGCTGAGAGTTGGTATGTTTTGAGAGTTTGTTGCTCAGATAGAGCTTATTTTGATGTCCTTTGTTTCTTAGTTTGTTTGTGAAATTGTTTAATATTCTGTTTCATTTGTTCCCAGGGGGGAAGGGGAAGGCACCTAGGGAGTGCTTAGGCAAGAGGCCCGCGGGCATACATATACCCGTAGCATATTCGCTGTCTAGGCACACTAGGTAAGACCTGGGCGGACCACCCCCTGTATTTTGGTTAGGGCACCAGGTGGTGCTAAATTAGGTAAGGGAATACCCCCCTGTATTGGACAAAAATGAATGGGAAGTCATTGGCATCGGACAAACCATATACACATTGTCCAATACCACCCAATTCGGTGTTGATTCATGCAAAGTGTATTGCAAATGCCATATGGCAATTGCCAGTTGTAACACTTTAAAAATTCAACAGGTGGCGAATCCGCTGCACCGTGGTTTTTCATATTGGAAATGTAACCCAAGTCAACGTCCAAAAGCAACATTTTTAAAAAATGATTTTTTTGTCAAACTTAGCACCCCTTAAAAAAGTGCTTTCTGGACCGTTTTTCGAAATTCTTTTGAATTTTGTGTCAATTACACAGGTATAAAAACTGTATCATCATACTCATACTAGTCGTATTTTATTATCATCATTTTTTTTTTTTTTTTTTTTTACTTGTGCATAAGGAATTTTTTTGGGGGCCAAATGCCATAAGAATTTTGACATGCTCAAAAATCCTGCAGAAATGCAAAATTGACTGGCCTGATGAACTCGGGATGGCCGGGCAGTGATAGTTGTTCCTTTCCATCACTCGTTGTGTTGATTTCATCATGTCCATTTGGTGATGTTTTTTTCACTATAGAATCATATTGCAAATGCACGTGCATTGTTGTGCAACTGGTAACCCCCCCAAAAAATATGGTTGTAAATGCATTTACCGGTCATTCTGATATTAATGCTCGCTATGGGAACACAGGATGGCCGGGCAGTGATAGTTGTTCCTTTCCATCACTCGTTGTGTTGATTTCATCATGTCCATTTGTTGATGTTTTTTCACTATAGAATCATATTGCAAATGCACGTGCATTTGCAATATGTTTCAATGGGCATTTACCATGTGAAATTTGACATGCTCAAAAATGCAAAATTGACTGGCCTGATGAACACGGTGGCCGAGCAGTGATAGTTGTACCTTTCCATCACTCGTTGTGTTGATTTCATCATGTCCATTTGTTTGTTTTCTCACTTTTGCAAAGTCACTGTGCATTTGCAATATGGTTCAATGGGCAGGTACCATCACGAATTTGTCATGCTATAAAAATCCTGCAGGAATGTGAAATTTACTGGCCCGATGAACTCGGGATGGCTGGGCAGTGATTCTGGTTCATCTCAATGGCTCGTTAGGGTTGATTTCAGAATGTCACTTTTGGTGATGGTACCTCACTGTTTAAACATATTGCAAATGGACAAGAGTCACCAGCAAGTCACCGTCCATCAGATATCATTCTGACACCAAACTGATACAAACTGACACTAAACCCACTTTTTCCAACTCGTTTAGTAGCCAACTATCACATACTTCAGAGCTGGCCCAAAATTCACAACGCCTTCGGTTCAAACCATAAAAAAACCATAAAACACATAGTTACGTTCTAGCTGCGGGTCCATTTCTTATGTTACGTGTAGGCCTAGCTGAGGCGACCCCCGAATCCCAAGTTTCGGCTCGATCGGTCATTTGGTGTCCGAGCAAAACCCTAATTGGTGCTGAAAATCAACTTTTTTCTATGACTTGCTACGGGGTCCTTGAATGAGCTATCGGACCGAAACGTTGGGGTCTGCCGAGACGGTCGCAATGCACCTAGTCTTGTGTGTCTGAGACATTTCTAAATGTCGCCATTTTCGTAATGGTCAAAATGAATTGAAGTCATTGCAAATGTACGAAGCTGTTTCTCGGTCCGAGAACCGTCTAGAGCCACGTAACTCACCACGCACTATCGACCTGAGGTCTAGAACAGGATTCTAAAGTTTCGGAACTCTAGGTCTGACGGTTCTTTAAAAGTTCCAACAAGGTTAACTAATGCAGGCAGTGTATGTCTCTACGCACCCCAATGGGTCCCTCCTTCCAAGCTGTGTGTGATTTAGTTTTCCTTTGAAATTTTATGGGAAAAATGACTGATTTACAGTTCATGGGGGTTGCCTAATCACATATGCCCGACTAGCATCACCACCCTGGATGGTTCCGACCTTGAATATGTGGACATCTATAAGTACCTAGGTGTCTGGCTAGACTGCAAACTCTCCTTCCAGACTCACATCAAACATCTCCAATCGAAAATCAAATCAAGAGTCGGCTTTCTATTCCGCAACAAAGCCTCCTTCACTCACGCCGCCAAGCTTACCCTAGTAAAACTGACTATCCTACCGATCCTCGATTTCGGCGATGTCATCTACAAAATGGCTTCCAACACTCTACTCAGCAAACTGGATGCAGTCTATCATAGTGCCATCCGTTTTGTCACCAAAGCACCTTATACCACCCACCACTGCGACTTGTATGCTCTAGTCGGCTGGCCCTCACATATTCGTCGCCAGACCCACTGGCTCCAGGTCATCTACAAGTCCATGCTAGGTAAAGCTCCGCCTTATCTCAGTTCACTGGTCACGATGGCAACACCCATCCGTAGCACACGCTCCAGCAGGTGTATCTCACTGATCATCCCTAAAGCCAACACCTCATTTGGCCGCCTTCGTTCCAGTACTCTGCTGCCTGTGACTGGAACAGACTGCAAAAATTGCTGAAGTTGGAGACTTTTATCTCCCTCACCAACTTCAAACATCAGCTATCCGAGCAGCTAACCGATCGCTGCAGCTGTACATAGTCTATTGGTAAATAGCCCACCCATTTTCACCTACCTCATCCCCATACTGTTTTTATACTGTTTTTAAAAAAAAAATTATTTACTTTTCTGCTCTTTTGCACACCAATATCTCTACCTGTACATGACCATCTGATCATTTATCACCCCAGTGTTAATCTGCAAAATTGTATTATTCGCCTACCTCCTCATGCCTTTTGCACACATTGTATATAGACTGCCCATTTTTTTTTTTTTTTTTTTTTTTTTTTTACTGTGTTATTGACTTGTTAATTGTTTACTCCATGTGTAACTCTGTGTTGTCTGTTCACACTGCTATGCTTTATCTTGGCCAGGTCGCAGTTGCAAATGAGAACTTGTTCTCAACTAGCCTACCTGGTTAAATAAAGGTGAAATAAAAAAATTAAATAAAATAAAAATATGAAGTTTTGGAAAGATCTGACTTTAACCCCTCGAAACAGCTCAAGAGACACCAATTATGGCACTTCCGGTTGGCACAGGAAGCTATAAGTCAACACATATCCTCACTGGGGTATGCTTTTACAGAATCCTGAGTTTTAAGTCCTTACGTTAAGAATTGACTGATTTACACAGGGTTTAATGCACTATGTCTATCAAACTGCAGGCAGGGTATGGAAAAACACTTTTAGGGTGATTTTAACCACTTCCGGTTGGTCCAGGAAGCTCAGAATCAACACAGGTAGACCTCGTAGTGGCCTGATGGACTGTCATCGAAGACAGGTTCATACGACATTCATAACCCACATAGGCTTCAGGTTGAATTTAGGGGTGCAGGCAATGTATTCCTATGGGGAGAGAAGTCAATGCAAACTCTTTGAAGTAAACACCTTCTTTTATCTATTAAGGGTTAATGCCACACGGTCAACGTTAGGCTTGCACGGATCGGGAGGACCTTAGGAACGTACCTGAGGTCGAATTGTGCTTCTCACCCTAACGGTTCTCTCACTGTCACCCAAAAGCAAATGACATTGAAGGCCAGGCCTCATTTTGGTTCTGCTTTTTTTCAAGGTCACTGCACTCAGAGCGAGCTACGGTCAAGCGGGGCATCTCGTTGAACTCGGCATAGTCTAGAGACTATGGTGATGCCATTTTTTGTGTTGATTTCAGAATGCCATTTTGGTGATGATCCCTCTCCGTTTAAACATATTGCAAATGTACAAAAGTCAACTAGCAAATCAGTGTCCATCAGTCAATTAGATGTCATTTTGACACCAAACCCACTTTTTCCAACTATCACATATGTCAGAGCAGGCCCATAATTCACAGCACCTTTAGTTTAAAACATAATAAAAACGTAAAACACATAGTTACGTTCTAGCTGCGGGTCCAGGTCGGACATTGTGTGAAGGCCTATGTGAGGCGACCCCGAATCCCGAGTTTCGGCTCGATAGGTCCTTCGGTGCCCGAGTAAAACCCTAATTGGTGCTGAAAATCCACTTTTTCCATGCCTTGCTATGGGGTCCTTGAATGAGCTATCGGACAAAACGTTGGGGTCCGTCTCTATGGGCCGAGCCGGTTTCAATGCACCTAGTCTTGTGTCTCTGAGACTTTTCTAAATGTCGCCATTTTCGTAATGGTCAAAATGAATTGAAGTCATTGCAAATGTACGAGGCTGTTTCTCGGTCCGAGAACGTTCTAGAGCCACCTAACTCACCACGCACTATCGACCTGAGGTCTAGAACAGGTTTCTAAAGTTTCGGAACTCTAGGTCTGACGGTTCTTTTTTAGCTCGAACAAAGCTAACTATTGCAGGCACTGTCAGTCTCTACGCACCCCAATACGTCCCTCCTTACAAGTTGTGTGTCTGTGTGATTTAGTTTTCCTTTGAAATTTTATGGGAAAAATGATTGATTTACAGTTCATGGGGGTTGCCTAATCACACATATGAAGTTTTGGACAGATCTGACTTTTTTAAACCTTAGAAACAGCCCCTGAGACACCAATTATGGCACTTCCGGTTGGCACAGGAAGCTATAAGTCAACACATATCCTCATTGGGGTATGCTTTTACAGAATCCTGAGTTTTAAGTCTTTAAGTTAAGAATTGACTGATCTACACAGGGTTCAAAGCACTATGTCTATCAAACTGCAGGCAGTGTATGGAAAAACACTTTTAAGGTGATTTTAACCACTTCCGATTGCTTCAGGAAGCTTAGAATTGGCACAGGTAGACCTCATAGTGGTCTGATGGACTGTCATGAAGACAGGATAATACGGCATTCATAACCCACATAGGCTTCAGGTTGAATTTAGAGGTGCAGGCAATGTATTCCTATGGGAGAGAAGTCAATGCAAACTCTTTGAAGTAAACACCTTTTTAACTATTAAGGGTTAATGCTACACGGTCAAGGTTAGAGGGATCGGGAGGACCTTAGGAACGTACCTGAGGTCGAATTGTGCTTCTCACCCTAACGGTTCTCTCACTGTCACCCAAAAGCAAATGACATTGAGGGCCAGGCTTCATTTTGGTTCTGCTTTTTTTCAAGGTCACTGCACTCAGAGCGAGCTACGGTCAAGCGGGGCGTCTCGTTGAACTCGGCACAGTCTGGAGACTATGGTGATGCCATTTTTTGTGTTGATTTCAGAATGCCATTTTGGTGATGGTCCCTCTCCGTTTAAACATATTGCTAATTTACAAAAGTCAACTAGCAAGTCAGTGTCCATCAGTCAATTAGATGTCATTCTGACACCAAACTGATACCAATTGACACCAAACCCACTTTTTAGGCTTTGTGTGTCTTTAAGCACCGCACTTTGTCACTCCATCCTTGCTGTGTGTGTGTTTCTGTGTGTGTGTGTGTGTGTGTGAGAGAGAGCTTTTCTTTGACATCTGTTGGGAGAAATGACTGACGTACAGTTTATGGGGGTTGCCTAATCACACATATGAAGTTTTGAAAAGATCTGACCTTTTTAACCCTTGGAAACTGCCACTGTGACACCATTTAAGGCACTTCCGGTTGGCACAGGAAGCTATAAATAAACTCATATCATGATTTGGGTATGCCTTTACAGAATCCTGAGTTTGAAGTCTTTACGTTAAGAACTGAGTTATTTACGGAGGGTTTAGTGAGTGTGTGTTATTTCAGAAAATCATAGAAAATCACAGAAATCTCGCAGAGCTCTGCAGCACACTTTAAAAAGATTCGTAAGAACACCCTGCAACTGGATCTGTAACCGTTGAAAAAAAAAACACCTATCCGTGAACATCACCAAGGTGTCGTTGTACGATTTCTCTTAAATGACGATAGATAAATGGCTGGTTCTTTTTTTATTGACACCGGAGGCTCCTTGACTTTGACGTGAAGTGGAAAAATAATTTCTCTATTTTCATTTTGGACCTTTAATCCCAGATGAATGGCCATAACTCAAAAACGGTTGAGGCCTAGACGCCATCTTGTTCGGGGCCAACTGCCCATTATGCCGCCCCTAAGCTCACCGAGTTTCGGCTTCTAAATATTTTCAGTTTTCGAGATAAGGCCCCGTCGTGAATCGTGATGTTTTGTCCAATACCAATATGATTGCTTATGCCCTCTTGTGGGAATTTCCGGGACAGCGGAAAAATGACCTAAATCTTATTATTTTTGTAAAACGGAAACCGAATGTCCGACAAAGTTTATTTGATGACTTCCTGGTAGGTCCGGCCCTGCCGCTCGGCCCGACGCCGTCCGCGAATTTTACAAACGATTACGGACGTCTAGTAAGGGACCGTACATTTGCAATATGGACTTTCTCACTAACCGAACAGGTACTGCCGAAATCTTCCCTTAAGGTATGTAATATCCCAAAGTGAGTACCACAGAAAGAGCCATAATACCCATTAAAAACTAGCGGTCAAACAGGAAAATGGTTCCAAACATTTCCCCACCCTTCATGTTCCCCACAGGGGATTTTAAAAACACTTAAAATAAGGGCTGTGTTTCTTGTCGGCTTACCCTGGAGTGGTAAACTATTTGAATCATTATGGACCTCAGACCACACGTAGCAGGAATATATTCAGAGCGCACAAGCTAGCCACACATGCAGAGTGCGTTACGCGACAAAAAAGGTAAGTCTGAATACCAAATACTGAGAAGTGCGAAGCAAAAGCATGAATTCCGAAATTGGGACCGAGCCCTAAGTGATTAGGCTGACTGTCCAATTTGTTTCCACCAGGTCTCGAACCGGGGACCTTTCGCGTGTGAGGCGAACGTGATAACCACTACACTACTGAAACTACAATACAAAAAGAGGAAGTCGTGGAAAATATTAGGAATGCCCACAAGTCTACCTCACATAATATCCCAAAGTGAGTACCACAGAAAGAGCCATAATACCCATTAAAAACTAGCGGTCAAACAGGAAAATGGTATCAATCATTTTTCCACCCTTCATGTTCCCCACAGGGGATTTTAAAAACACTTAAAATAAGGGCTGTGTTTCTTGTCAGCTTACCCTGGCATGATAAACTACTTCAATCATTATGGACCTCAGACCACACGTAGCAGGAATGTATTCAGAGCGCCCAAGCTAGCCACACATGCAGAGTGCGTTACGCGACTAAAAAAGGTAAGTCTGAATACCAAATGCTGAGAAGTGCGAAGGAAAAGCATGAATTCCGAAATTGGGACCGAGCCCAAAGTGAATAGGCTTACTGTCCAATTTGTTCAAATGTGTTTCCGCCCGGTTTCGAACCGGGGACCTTTCGCGTGTGAGGCGAACGTGATAACCACTGCACTATGGAAACCTAATGAGTGAAACACTAAGGGTGTGGCTGACTTTGGCGGGGTGGGACATTTATCGCTCTCAGAACCTATTGAAAATCTGAAATTACTTAGTCCATTAATTAAGCAATAAGGCTTGAGAAGCCGGGAATTATGAGGTATTTTTAAAAGATTTGTTTTATTCATAAAAACGATATGTTATCGTTTTGTCATTATGGGGTATTGTGTGTAGATAGATTTTATTTTATTTCATCCATTTTAGTATAAGGCTGTAACGTAACAAAATGTGGAAAAAGTAAGGGGCCTGAAAACGTTCCGAATGCACTGTACCTATGCAGGCTAGCTTCTTTTCCTTTGCTAGCCAGCCAACTAAATCTATCACACAATCACATCAAGCAGCTGAAATGACAGAAAACGATCTACATTTTTGTTTGTTTTACCTTGGATTATATTGCCATTTCTTTGGATATATCCATTACAATGACCCTGATAAATGAATTTGCCTGGCTCAGAGAAGCTTTCAGTCTGTTCACATTCATACAGATCGCACGGTGGAGGTCCCCCAAAAAACGGCAACATTGATCCACAGGTCGGAGAGGTAGACAGCAAGGTTTATATAAACCACAACTGTTTCAAACCAAATGCAATTTGTAAGTCGCTCTGGATAAGAGCGTCTGCTAAATGACTTAAATGTAAATGTAATGTAAATGCTAGCCTCTGGGCATTGGGAAATACTGAATATGACCTTTCGCGTGTGAGGCGAACGTGATAACCACTACACTACTGAAACTACAATACAAAAAGAGGAAGTCGTGGAAAATATTAGGAATGCCCACAAGTCTACCTCACATAATATCCCAAATTGAGTACCACAGAAAGAGCCATAATACCCATTAAAAACTAGCGGTCAAACAGGAAAATGGTTCCAATCATTTTTCCACCCTTCATGTTCCCCACAGGGGATTTTAAAAACACTTAAAATAAGGGCTGTGTTTCTTGTCGGCTTACCCTGGCATGATAAACTACTTCAATCATTATGGACCTCAGACCACACGTAGCAGGAATGTATTCAGAGCGCCCAAGCTAGCCACACATGCAGAGTGCGTTACGCGACTAAAAAACGTAAGTCTGAATACCAAATACTGAGAAGTGCGAAGGAAAAGCATGAATTCTGAAATTGCGACAGAGCCCTAAGTGAATAGGCTTACTGTCCAATTTGTTCAAATGTGTTTCCGCCCGGTTTCGAAACGGGGACCTTTCGCGTGTGAGGCGAACGTGATAACCACTGCACTATGGAAACCTAATGAGTGAAACGCTAAGGGTGTGGCTGACTTTGGCGGGGTGGGACATTTATCGCTCTCAGAACCTATTGAAAATCTGAAATTACTTACTCCATTAATTAAGCAATAAGGCTTGAGAAGCCGGGAATTATGAGGTATTTTTAAAAGATTTGTTTTATTCATAAAAACGATATGTTATCGTTTTGTCATTATGGGGTATTGTGTGTAGATAGATTTTATTTTATTTCATCCATTTTAGTATAAGGCTGTAACGTAACAAAATGTGGAAAAAGTAAGGGGCCTGAAAACGTTCCGAATGCACTGTACCTATGCAGGCTAGCTTCTTTTCCTTTGCTAGCCAGCCAACTAAATCTATCACACAATCACATCAAGCAGCTGAAATGACAGAAGTCAATCTACATTTTTGTTTGTTTTACCTTGGATTATATTGCCATTTCTTTGGATATATCCATTACAATGACCCTGATAAATGCATTTGCCTGGCTCAGAGAAGCTGTCAGTCTGTTCACATTCATACAGATCGCACGGTGGAGGTCCCCAAAAAAACGGCAACATTGATCCACAGGTCGGAGAGGTAGACAGCAAGGTTTAGATAAACCACAACTGTTTCAAACCAAATGCTAGCCTCTGGGCATTGGGAAATATTGACTATGACCTTTCGCGTGTGAGGCGAACGTGATAACCACTACACTACTGAAACTACAATACAAAAAGAGGAACTCGTGGAAAATATTAGGAATGCCCACAAGTCTACCTCACATAATATCCCAAAGTGAGTACCACTACACTACAGAAACCTGATGAGTGGAATACTAAGGGTGTGGCTGACTTTGGCTGGGTGGGGCATTTCTCAATCTCCGAAACTATTGAAAATCAGAAATGACTTGGTCCATTAATTTAGCTGACTGTCCAATTTGTTAAAAAGTGTTTCCACACGGTCTCGAACCGTGGACCTTTCGCTTGTGAGGCGAACGTGATAACCACTACACTACAGTAACCTGATGATTGGAATACTAAGGGTGTGGCTGACTTTGGCTGGGTAGGGCATTTCTCAATCTCCGAACCTATTGAAAATCAGAAATTACTTAGTCCATTAATTAAGCAATAAGGCTTGAGAAGTCGGGAATTATGAGGTATTTTTAAAATATTTGTTTTATTAATAAAAACGATATGTTATCGCTTTGTCATTATGGGGTATTGTGTGTAGATAGATTTTATTTTATTTCATCCATTTTAGTATAAGTCTGTAACGTAACAAAATGTGGAAAAAGTAAGGGGCCTGAAAACTTTCCGAATGCACTGTACCTATGCAGGCTAGCTTCTTTTCCTTTGCTAGCCAGCCAACTAAATCTATCACACAATCACATCAAGCAGCTGAAATGACAGAAAACGATCTACATTTTTGTTTGTTTTACCTTGGATTATTGATAGAGGAATTCTAAATTCCTTTATGCTTTAATTGCCAAAACCAATTCCGCACTCGTTTCTAATTCATTAATGATGTGTAAATTCATTAATTATGCATGAAGTAGATCGAGACCAGTCTCAAAAGCCAGGTAAGAGTGTTTAATTCCAGAGAGTACTGAATGCATACACACATTTCCACAGGTTATAAACTGAAAATGAAGTCAGCGTTTTCCAAACGTTCCGTTTCACAAACAGAGGGCCCCTCTAGCTCTCAAGCCTTCGCGTTATCAGCACGAAGTCAAGGCCAGTCAGCATAAATCAACATTCCCGACCATTTGGAGATTGCCCGTTCCCACCACCTGGAGATTTGTACAACTGAATGAACTAAGGAACAGACCTACATTGTTACTAACTCCTGACTACATTATACAATTGGGAAAGGGAGCAGAGGGAAAACTCACATGTACAGTACATTATAGCATTTGGACTAGTCAGTTTCTGATTGGAATGTATACATAATTAGTCATTTCAACCATATTTTCCTCTATCAATCCTCCCTTTGATCAAATATTATACATTCAAATCTACAAAATAAAAATATTATTATAAATGTTTACCCGACTCTTCACCCATCATTAATCAAATCTAACCTTAACTCAACTGTTTTTAAACCTACATCAGAATCATAACTCCTCTTTCAGGATTTTTTCTTTTTTTTTTCTTTTTACAATCTTTATTAAAAAACAGTTTAATCATTGAAACAAATTACAATCTAATTCCCCTTCATCTCAACGCTATTCTCATCAAACATAAATTCCCCACAATTGACAGATCAGATTCGTCCACTTCCTCTGTAGACATGCCTTCAGTCCTCCATGGGTCAGAACCTGGAAACGGCCCATAACGCACCATCTGTAGTGTCATTGATCTCTCCAGAGTCCTGGAAACAATAACTTTCATACATACACGCAATCAACCACGTACGTACAAGACTAACACAGTCACACCGGTTAAGGTGGCCCATAACACCACATTTTTCCATAAATACTGTCAACCCAATTTAGTTCAGAGAAGTATCCACCCCCAGAGTTTCTGCCAACCCGTGAGCCAGGGTGGTCAAAACAGCTGAGGCTTCGGGCACTGATTAGTCCGGGCTGTGCTACCTGGGACGTAAGACATGGTCCTGATTACCATGCCCACTTCCTCCTTTTATCTAATGCAATTATTTTCTGTCAGGTCTTCCAGCTGGTTGCTTTAGTCTGTTCTACAAACCCTTTAATAACCCTTCTGGTAACTATAATTAATCCAGTCTACATTCTTATTGAGAGTAGACCACTCCAATCCTGCTAGTATCTGATTTCTTGCCTTGAACTCATCCGGCACACCTGCGTGGAACCCCAATGTTATCAATATACTCTTTCACCAAAAGACCTAGATGGAGCATCTCTTCTCTCTGCGTTTTGGCTAACTTCATGTCTTGGTGTTGTATGAGTGTAAAAGGCATTCCTAACCAGTCCAATCAGTCGGCAATACTGCACAAACTCATTCCCCATACAACCACCAGATGTCGACACTGGCCCATTTTATTTTATTGAAATCCCCAGAGTTCAACCAGCCTGTCAATTCAGACATGGTCTTGTCAGTGGTCATATTCTCTGTACCAACTTGGTTCCTGGGGATATAAATAGTGCAAATCAATACAACTGTCATTATTTGGCATTCCTGCTTTCATGAACAGCTTTACCATACATGCCATTCCCTTAGGGAATTAGTTCCAGTTCAGTGGAAGGGATAGTTGTTAACTGGGGTTTAGCGTTCGCACAGGCATAACATTCTTCTTTAGCCGCTGATCTGGCCGTATATTGAATCCACTCAACCATAAGTTGGACTCCCCAAACAGTCTCCACCTCTATAACTTCTTTGAGGTCTTTGGTCTGAACTATTCGTACTGATCCTTTACCCTGGATGATTACACTAGGAATAGCCGTTGTTTTAGAGGGATTGGTTTGAACTTCGGCCAATCATATTCTCCCTTTATCGACTCTAACTTCTGCCACCTGGA
>NC_088415.1:88877964-88929784 GCF_034236695.1 Oncorhynchus nerka
GATAATGGGATATGTAGATAGGGCGAGTCGGTCAAGGATCGATTCGGACAAGGTGGTCAATTATATGACAAGCGACAGTTTATTCAGAGTAAAGATATCTGGTACAACGTATACGGGCTCATTCATTTGGCCTCACAAAAGAACCATCAGAAAGAGCCCCGATAACAGATTGCAAGCATGTTAAGTACAGTACAGAAAAGTGGGTTGCGTCTGAAAGTCCCCCTTTTGATTGGCCACAGTTGAGGTGTTGTCTTCTTGGATTGGTCCTGTTGAGCCGTCCGTCGTTCCTCCGGGTCTCGTCGTGTCGTTCTCAGTCACACAATGTTCGGCTAGGAAGGAGATTTTGTGTGTGCGCTGGTTCCTGTCTCACACTGTTCAGCTAAAAGGGAGGTTTTTGGTGTGTGTGTAAAAGGGAGGATTTTGGTGTGTGTGCTGGTTCGTTCCTGTTACTCAAGGTCGGGAGTGTCAGTGCAGCTGGTGTTTGTCACGAGATAGTTTTATCAGTGCTCAGTAGTAAGCCAGAGAGTTACAACAGCTTCATTATTAATAAGGCTAATATATTGCCAGGCATGCATCAAGCTAGAATTTCATATTATCCTTACACTTTTAGCGGGTGGACTAGTCGGGACTAATTGGAGGTTTACTTAGTAGCAATGCAAATATCATGGTACGTTTACAAACATATATTTTGATAAATAGGAACTTGCCTCACTATGGCAGTCCTTCTCAAATAGGGGGCGCGTATGACCCAAGGGGAACATGCTTTTTTTTGCACAGGAGATATGAAGTGCAGATGAGACACCATGGACAAATATTTAACAGGGATGAAAAAAGGCGGAGATAATGAGACAAACGTAAGTCTCCCGAAAGCTAAGACGAGGAAATATGACGAAGCGTATGTAGCGCTTGGCTTCACTGTGACTACAGTGGGAGACGAGGAGATATGATGAAGCGTATGTAGCGCTTGGCATCACTGTGACTACGGTGGGAGAGGAGGAGATATGACGAAGCGTATGTAGGGCTTGGCATCACTGTGACTACAGTGGGAGACGAGGAGATATGATGAAGCGTATGTAGCGCTTGGCATCACTGTGACTACGGTGGGAGACAAGGAAAGACCGGTATGTTTACTGTGTCTAAAAATGTTGGCAGCGGACAGCATGAAGCTAAATAAATTAAGGCGTCACTTAAAGACATTACACCCCAATCACGCTGATAAGCCGCTTGAGTTTTTTCAGTGAAAACGTGCCGAATATTGCCAACAATCGTCCTGCTTTGTGAATGCTACTTCAGTAAACCAACACTGTTGGCATCATATAAGGTGGCGTACCAAATTGCTCAGTGCAAGGTGGCTGTCACGAGGAAACGTCTTGTCCCAAGTTTGAGCTCAAAGAACAGATAAGAATGTTTCAGAGCAGGAGCACAAGTATGACCTCGCAGAAATTTAGTGATGAACTTCCTGGCAAAACTGGCCTACCTGAGTGACATATTTGGAAAGCTAAATGAACTAAATCTACAGCTTCAAGGGGAAGATAAACACTTCCCTCAGGTCACAGACAAGACACTACTGACTATGATGCCACCTCAGTGATTCCATATATTAAGGAACATATTTCATCACTGATGGGATTCTTTAAAAGTACTTCCCTGAAAACAGTTCCCAATATGACTGGGTGAGAGATCCTTTAAACGCACCAACTCCAACTGGTTTCAGCTCTGCAGAGGAGGACCAGTTCATTGATATGACTGGGTGAGAGATCCTTTAAAACGCACCAGCTCCAACTGGTTTCAGCTCTGCAGAGGAGGACCAGTTCATTGATATGACTGGGTGAGAGATCCTTTAAAACGCACCAGCTCCAACTGGTTTCAGCTCTGCAGAGGAGGACCAGTTCATTGATATGACGTCTGACTCCACATTGAGACTGAGGATCACATCAGACACTGAGTGAATTCTGGCTGAGTGTAGAGAGGCAGTATCCACTCTTAGGGCAGAGGGCCATGGGCATTCTTCTTCCTTTTGCATCATCTTATCTTTGTGAGACTGGCTTCTCTGCTGTTGCTGCACTGAAGACCAAGTACAGGTCCCAGCTAAACATTGAGCAGGAGCTGAGAGTTGCAGTATCATGCCTCGAAAGGCTGTGCTCTGCAAAACGTGCTCATTGTAGCCATTAATCCTCATTTTGATTTTTCTTTTAAAAATCAGCACAATAGGTCAAAGTGTTTCATATATCATGCTCCTGAGTTAATGTTGCTGATCAATTTGAATTTATTATTATTTATTGATTTTATTTTTCAGTATCAAATGGTCAAAAAATGTTTAAATAAGGATGTTGTTTTTTTAAATTTCAGGCAAATTGATGGACTTTACGTCTTTTCTGTTACAGACTAAAAAACAAAGTTATTCTTGGTAGAAAACACTCAGACGTTTATAAAACTGGTTAAATCACTGCTGTGGCTTTACCAGAACGGCATTTACATCGAAAAGCACAGGAAAAACTGATCACTGAAAATGGGAAAATATATCCATGCGCTACTTGAACCCATTGATAAAGGTGAACCACAATTAATTGACTGAGGTTGCAGTACCTACAGCTTCCACACGGTGTCTAGAGTCTTGTCATTTCCCTTCGAGTTTTTTCTTGGTCAAACACATGCAGGGCACCGTATTTCCTCAGGTCTAGGACCGGATATTTTCGTTGAGTTTCTAGCCGGACATTTTTCCAGACGGACAGCTAATGATCTTTACATCGCCTCCTGAGGAATTTTATCGCTTATTAACGTTTACTAATACCTAAAGTTGCATTACAAACGTATTTCGAAGTGTTTTGTGAAAGTTTATCGTCGACTTTTTGAATTAAAAAAAAATGACGTTACGTTTTGAAACTATGTTTTTTCGTTTATCACACAGTCTACATATAACGATATCTTGGCTTTATATGGGCCGATTTAATCGAAATAAAGACCCAAGTGTTTATGGGACATCTAGGAGTGCCAACAAAGAAGATGGTGAAAGGTAATGACTGTTTTCTATTTTATTTTGCGGTTTGTGTAACGCCGAAATGCAAATTATTTTGTTTACGTCCCCTGCGGGTCTTTTGGGGTGTTACATGCTATCAGATAATAGCTTCTCATGCTTTCGCCGAAAAGCATTTTAAAAATCTGACTTGTTGCCTGGATTCACAACGAGTGTAGCTTTAATTCGATACCCTGCATGTGTATTTTAATGAACGTTTGAGTTTTAACTAATACTATTAGCATTTAGCGTAGCGCATTTGCATTTCCAGAGCTCTAGTTGGGACACAAGCGTCCCGAGTAGAAGCAAGAGGTTAATAAGGATACAATGTTATGCAGAGGTGTGCTTATAACAATTTTATAGACAAATTATACTATTTACAGTCGGGGCGGAGAGTTGGGGGGGCGCAAAATGTTTACTTCTTCCTAGGGGGGGACTAACTAAAAATAATTGAGAAGCACTGCATTATGGTAAGTGGTGAAATAAGTATAGCCAGTTATATTTGTAATGGCTTAGCAGATAAGAAAAGACTATCAGTATTTACCTGGCTGAAAGAGAAGGAATATAATATCTATTGTTTCCAGGAAACTGTCACGCCCTGGTCGAAGTATTTTGTGTTTATCTTCATGTTTGGGTCAGGCCAGGGGCCTGTTGCACAAAAGTAGAATTAAGACATCCGGGATAAATGACTCAGCTGAGCTCAATGAAGCCAAAACATGTGCGTCCAGGCTTAATTGGTTGCACAAAGACCAAGCCAGGATGAGCAGACACGGATTCATTAAGCCAGGTGAAACCAATCCTGGATAGGTGCGCGCTCACGGCTCACTCAAATAGACCCCGCCACAGATCACAGATTAACTGATTTACCATGGCAACTAGAGCCGCGTACTTTTCCCCGTCGGAAGCACAAATCCTCATGGAGGCATACGAGGAGGTAAAAGATATAATTAAGAAGAAAGGCAACACCGCCACAGTGATAAAGCAAAGAGAAAAAGCGTGGCAAAGTATTGCAGACCGCCTGAATGCGTAAGTAGTGCACAATTACACACTCACCGCTCCGCTGAAACATCACAATTACAATTCAAATATTTAATTCACATCTCCAAAAATGCAGTTGTACTGTAATTATGAAACGGTTAAATTTTTAATTGAAATGCACTGCAGATATGAGTGAAATTGTGTAAAGTAACTCCATCACACTGTATAAAGCTATGATAAATTTTTTGATATTTTTACTGAAAACAAGACAAAAATACCAAGTAATTTTTTGCAGTGTGACTCCATTAAATGTGTGTGTGTGTGTGTGTGTGTGTGTAGATTAAACATGAACGGGCCAAAACGGACATGGCAGCAGGTCAAAATCAAATACAAGAACATTCTGCAGAATGGTATGGTCCCTGACTAATATTTAACAAAGCACAAGCATATATTGTACCCAGAAGGTGCCTGCTCACACATTGTCTGTACTGTTTTAGCAGTGAAAAAGAATACCCACAGACAAGGCACGGGTGGTGGGTCACCAAAGGCTGACCTTACCCCAGCAGAGGACATGGCCTTGGAGCTAAATAAAGGCAGGCCCGTCTTAGAGGGGATCCCTGGGGGGAAAGAGACGAGCATAGGTTCCTCCCAAGATGCCACCCGCTTCATTCAAGGTATGTCCTTCCATCTCTACATGGGATACAACCACATTCATATTGAATCAATTTGGACTGTCTGACTTTGGTTTACCTATTGCCTTGCAGTGCCTGGCAGCACTGTGTTCCTGTTAGAGCCACCAGCACAAGCACCAGACGATGCTGATCCAGTGAGTACTCCATCAAAGGCATACTGTAGGCCTGGCATGTCTTGTCTACTAGCTTCAATATGAATCCGATTAAATGTGATAGGGTGAAGGCCCCAGTGCAGCAGCAACAGCACATGATGGAGACGATGATGAGGAGGAGACCATCTCTCTGGATTCCAGAAGGCATGAGGTATCATGTTAAGACTGTGAAAGTACTATTTACTCTACAATGGTGAGGAGTCCTCATCAAAATCAAAAAATCTAATTTCTTTTACAGGACCCAGATGCTATACAGTGGGAAAACCAGCCTGGCAACATAGTGCGTATTAATAAAAGGACACCACATCCTGCCAAATTCCAGCTGCGCTAATTGTATTGTGTTCACAGAGCTCACAAGCTATCAGAAAGTTGTATGGCAACCACCTCCGGCGCCAAATAGAACTGGCAGACATAGACATTCAGTACAAGAAGAAAAAGATGGAAAATCTTGCACTGGAGTCCGAAATAAAAAGAGGACAATTAGGAAACTGGACCTTGAAATAAAAAAACTTGAGAGGGAGGTGAGATATGCCTTCAATGTACACTGTATGCTAACTGTAACACAAATGTATTAATCATTATTTTTCTTTCCTCCCCCAGCTCCAAGAAGATGACACAGCTCAAAATAAAAATTAGGTATATTCTCGTAAAGTCAAGTGAGCCATGACATATGAGCTCTTATTGTGAGCACACAGGACGGTGGCATCTTTCTAAGTTTTTTTTAATTTTCCCAGCAATCAGTACAACCAAGTCATCGTTATAAGGCATCGCCCTCTTTTGCCCACCCCCCAGCACCAGGTGTGGCCACTAGCCTATATGAAGGCCCAAAATTGTGTGTTCCTTTCTGCTCTGACAATGGCATGCCCATTCGTGCGAGATGTGGTGGATGAAGAAGCACTTGTGCTGAGGAGAGCCTTCAGGCGAGAAAGGGTCTTCAGGGACCGGTTGGACCCACTGGCCTTCCCTGATGACCATCTATATGAAAGATACAGGTTTTCTGCAGATGGCATCAGGTATCTATGTAGACTACTGGGTCCCAGGATTAAGCACCGCACTGCACGGAGCCATGCACTGAGTGTGGAGCAAATGGTTTGTGTGGCCTTGCGCTTTTTTGCTAGTGGAGCCTTCCTGTACTCAGTGGGGGATGCAGAACAGCTGAACAAGGCCACAATTTGCCGCACAATAAGGAGTGTGTGTCTGGCTATCAAAGCATTAGCAGATGTCTTCATCTCCTTCCCTGGCCACAGAAGACTCTGTGACATCAAAGAGGAGTTCTATAGGATTGCAGGTAAGAGGATCTACAAATTACAGGACAACTGTTAACACATAGTAGGATACTCATTACTTTGTGTGACAGGTTTCCCCAATGTCATTGGTGCAGTGGACTGCACACACATAAGGATAAAAGCCCCTCAGGTGCCCATGAGGCCGATTTTGTGAATAGGAAATCCTTTCACAGCATTAATGTTCAGATGAACATAACTTTTTGATATTGTCCATTGACGAACACTCTGCATTGCCAGTGATGTGCATTGATTGGTGTAATATTCCTCATCTTATGATTTCAGATGGTCTGCAATGCTGACTGTGTGATCAGCAATGTTGTGGCAAAATGGCCTGGCTCAGTCCATGACTCCAGAATCTTTCGGGCCTCTGAAATCTATCAGTGCCTATCACAAGGTAAGCCACACAACCCCTATTTATAACCATCATGGCTGTGTCAAGAATATCACTGTGTTTGAGGTAGTAATGATGAGATTTTGTGTTGACAGGTGAATTCTCTGGTGTGTTGCTGGGAGACAGGGGTATGGCTGCCAGCCTTTTCTCCTGACACCTTTCACAGACCCCCAGGAAGCACAGCAGGCCTACAACCATGCCCATGCCAGGACCAGGGCCAGAGTTGAAATGACCTTTGGCCTCCTGAAGGCACGCTTTCACAAATTAAGGGTCAGCCCTGTTAGGGCATGTGATATTACTGTGGCTTGTGCTGTCCTCCACAATGTGGCCTGCCTGAGGAAGGAGAGGGCCCCCAGAGTGCCACCAGCCATGGACTGGGACAATCCGGCAATCTTCCCTGATGACGACAGTGGTCGGCTGCTGAGGGACCAATATGTGTTGAATTATTTTAGTTAGTATGTGTGCTTTCAATTTTGGTTAAATATGTCCTGCGGTGGCAGAGGAATTTGTTTTTTTTTTGGGTTCGTTTTTTGACGAATTTGGCCTCTTATGATGTTTGTGCGGTATACTGTGTGTAATAGAAGGCTGCAGGGAGGCTACTGCATCCATTCATTTGTCTGTTCAGTTGATGTGTATGGATTTGTCCTGCATTTATTTTAGTGTGCAGACATGCAGGGTGTGTTATATACAGACCTTTGAATGTGTATGTATCATTTTGTATAATATGCTTGGATTCTGTGCTTTCCATCTTGTAGAGTCACTGTGACTTCAGTTTCGAAAGGAGCTGATGGTTTACCTGCTTTGTTTTGTCCTTATTCAATAAAGGAACATAATGTTACACATTGTGTTTTTATATTCATATGGAATGTGTATTTGTTTATATGACAGAGTACTAGGGCCACACTGAAGAAAAAGGATAAAGTCATAAATTTATGAGGCTGGTTCTTTCTGCAGAAAAGCTACATATTGTTTTTACAGTTTTGATACTTATGCCAATGTGATACTTAATATTCTGGCACATCAGCATGTCTTTGTTTATGAAACCATACTGAAGTACAATTTCACGAAATGCCCCACATCTGTCATTTTAACAACTGTCCTCCTTTAAAACAACTGGTTACAATATTATGACTTGTGTTTTTTTTTCCCTCTGTGGCCCTAATATTCTATCATTTTATATATAGCCTTATAGTCTATGGGAAACTGTAAATTATCTAATGATAGCAACATCATCTAAAAATCATTTTTTATCCAAAATCATTGAAATTAATGATCACAAACGTTTAAATAATAACAGTGGGTCTAGTTATGTGATAACAATGTATAGTGAGCAGTGAAATAACTATTGGTTTCCATTTGTGGTGACTGCTGACTGACATTAGGGATGAGATTAAATAGATCCTGGAATTTAGCCTGGTCTGGAGCAGGCTAGCTCCACAGAATAAATCTCCATGGTAATTTATACCATAACATATCCTCCTGCCCCCTATCCATCTTTAGTGCAACCGGATTACGGATCAATTGAGCCAGGATCACCAAGATATCCTGGCTTAATCCCTTATCCTAGTTTTGTGCAACAGGCCCCAGGGTGTGGCATGGGGTTTTTGTATTGTGGTGTGTTTTGTTTTGGGGTGTGTATATATTGGGATTGTAGCTAGTGGGGTGATCTAGCAAAGTCTATGGCTGTCTGGAGTGGTTCTCAGAGGCAGGTGTTTATCGTTGTCTGATTGGGAACCATATTTAGGCAGCCATATTCTTTGAGTTAGTCGTGGGTGATTGTCCTTAGTTCCTGTCGCTGTGTTAGTTGACAAGTATAGGCTGTTTCGGTTTGTGTTACGTTTATTGTTTTGTAGTGTTTGTGTTATTTCGCGTTTAAGTTTGTTTGATTAAACATGGATCGCAATCTACACGCTGCGTTTTGGTCCGACTCTCCTTCATCACACCTAGAAAACTGTTACAGAAACTCATTCAACAATTTGATGAAGTTTTGTGGAAATAGGACTGGGGGGGATGAAATATATTTCTCCCATGGGCAAAATTATTTAACAGTATTTCTGATCCAAATTGTCCAAACAGATCATCAAGGTAGATGGATAATTTAAAATATGTTATTGGACAATAAACATATGGCATATTAACCTATACGGTCAAAATAATGATGATCCAAGCTTCTTTGAAAATATATAGAAGAATTTATCAACTCTACAAGGAACATTAGACTATTATTATGGTGGGTGATTTTAATACGGTTTTAAATAACTCTATGGACCCTTAAGGAAATCATGAATGTCAGAATTAGTGGATTTATGGAGGCTTAAATACCCTGACCTAGTGAGATATAGTACATGGTGGAGGCTTGATTACTGGCACCAAAAAAATAGGGGACAGAATGTGGTCGGATCACCACATAATTGGCATATATATTACTAACAGAATTTCCACGTGGGCGAGGATATTGGACATTTAAATCAAAGCCTACTGGAGGATAACTTGTTTTATAACTAGGACAGAAGAATTTCTAACTTACTTTTTCCGACATAACATAGGTACAGCAGATCCCCTTATTGTAAGGGACACTTTTAAATGTGCCTTTAGAGGTCATGCAATTCAATACTCATCTATGAAACAAGTCCATTGAAGGACTAACTGTACCATAGAGGCACAGAATAACTTAGAGGAAAAAGAAAAGATCCAGTGTAATATACACTGCTCAAAAAAATAAAGGGAACACTTAAACAATACAACGTAACTCCAAGTCAATCACACTTCTGTGAAATCAAACTGTCCACTTAGGAAGCAACACTGATTGACAATACATTTCACATGCTGTTGTGCAAATGGAATAGACAACAGGTGGAATTTTTAGGCAATTAGCAAGACACCCCCAATAAAGGAGTGGTTCTGCAGGTGATAACCACAGACTACTTGTCAGTTCCTATGCTTCCTGGCTGATGTTTTGGTCACTTTTGAATGCTGGCGGTGGTTTCACTCTAGTGGTAGCATGAGACGGAGTCTACAACCCACACAAGTGGCTCAGGTAGTGCAGCTCATCCAGGATGGCACATCAATGCGAGCTGTGGCAAGAAGGTTTGCTGTGTCTGTCAGCGTAGTGTCCAGAGCATGGAGGAGCTACTAGGAGACAGGCCAGTACATCAGGAGACGTGGAGGAGGCCGTAGGAGGGCAACAACCCAGCAGCAGGACCGCTACCTCCGCCTTTGTGCAAGGAGGAGCAGGAGGAGCACTGCCAGAGCCCTGCAAAATGACCTCCAGCAGGCCACAAATGTGCATGTGTCTGCTCAAACGGTCAGAAACAGACTCCATGAGGGTGGTATGAGGGCCCGACGTCCACAGGTGGGGGTTGTGCTTACAGCCCAACACCCTGCAGGACGTTTGGCATTTAACAGAGAACACCAAGCTTGGCAAATTCGCCGCTGGCGCCCTGTGCTTTTCACAGATGAAAGCAGGTTCACACTGAGCACATGTGACAGTCTGGAGACGCCGTGGAGAACATTCTGCTGCCTGCAACATCCTCCAGCATGACCGGTTTGGCGATGGGTCAGTCATGGTGTGGGGATGGCATTTTTGGGGGGCCGCACAGCCCTCCATGTGCTCGCCAGAGGTAGCCTGACTGCCATTAGGTACCGAGATGAGATCCTCAGACCCCTTGTGAGACCTTATGCTGGTGCGGTTTGGCCCTGGGTTCCTCCTAATGCAAGACCTCATGTGGCTGGAGTGTGTCAGCAGTTCCTGCAAGAGGAAGGCATTGATGCTATGGACTGGCCCGCCCATTCCCCAGACCTGAATCCAATTGAGCACATCTGGGACATCATGTCTCGCTCCATCCACCAACGCCACACCACAGACTGTCCAGGAGTTGGCGGATGTTTTAGTCCAGGTCTGGGAGGAGATCCCTCAGGAGACCATCCGCCACCTCATCAGGAGCATGCCCAGGCGTTGTAGGGAGGTCATACAGGCACGTGGAGGCCACACACACTACTGAGCCTCATTTTGACTTGTTTTAAGGACATTACATCAAAGTTGGATCAGCCTGTAGTGTGGTTTTCCACTTTAATTTTGAGTGTGACTCCAAATCCAGACCATGGGTTGATAATCTTTGTGCGATTTTGTTGTCAGCACATTCAACTATGTAAAGAAAAAAGTATTTAATAAGAATCTAGGATGTGTTATTTTAGTATTCCCTTTATTTTTTTGAGCAGTGTATATATATTTTTTTGTTGAATTTTTACTGTTTTTCTCCCCAATTTCGTGGTATCCAATTGTTTAGTAGCAACTTATCTTGTCTCATCAACAACTCCCGTACGGGGTCGGGAGAGACGAAGGTTGAAAGTCATGCATCCTCCGATACCCAACTAAGCCGCACTGCTCCTTAACACTGTGCGCATCCAACCCGGAAGCCAGCCGCACCAATGTGTCGGAGGAACACTGCGCCTGGCCTGCCACAGGAGTCGCTGGTGCGCGATGAGACAAGGATCCCTACCGGCCAAGCCCTCCCTAACCCAGACGACGCTAGGCCAATTGTGCATCGCCCCACAGACCTCCCGGTCGCGGCCGGCTGCAACAGAGCCTGGGCGCGAACCCAGAGTCTCTGGTGGCACAGTTAGCACTGTCGTCGCCACACACACCGAGCGTCTCATCGGAGTGGCTCCTGGAGACATGGGAATCCGGCTCCT
This sequence comes from Oncorhynchus nerka, assembly GCF_034236695.1. Lineage (NCBI taxonomy): Eukaryota > Metazoa > Chordata > Actinopteri > Salmoniformes > Salmonidae > Oncorhynchus > Oncorhynchus nerka. Next base: position 88,889,169 of record NC_088415.1, read on the forward strand.
GGACCGTGACATGATGCAGGCCATCTGGCAGACCCAGAGACGACAGCTGGTCTACATTCAGGACCCCCCTGGTGTCAGCCTCTAGACCAACAAGAGCAAGGACGTGACCAACCTGCCTGTTTTGCGCTGTGCATGTGGATCCACATTGTTGAAATGGATCTTTTTTTGCTGTCTCTCTGTTTAAGGGGAACTCATTGGGGTTGAGCATCTGTTCTCTCAGACAGATGGCAACCAGAAGCTGGAATCAAATCTCAGTAAGGACTGGATAACCCCACCATCTCCTTGCAAGGCCTCGGTGAGTCTCCTACCACTCAGGAAGGCTACAGAGTGAAGGAAAATCAGCCAACAAGTGCTCAGCATATGTGGGAACTCCTTCGGAAAAGCATTCCAGGTGAAGTTGGTTGAGAGAATGCCAAGAGTGTGCAAAGCTGTCATCAAGGCAAAGGGTGGCTATTTGAAGAACCTCAAATATTTTTGATATTTTTAACACTTTTGGTTAATACATGATTCCATGTATTATTTCATAGTTGATGTCTTCACTATTAATCTACAATGTAGAAAATAGTAAAAATAAAAGAGGAATCCTTGAATGAGTAGTAGGTGTTCTACATCCTAAACAGCTCAGATTCCTTAAGTTTCTTTCCATTCTTAACTATTAATCCAACCCTTCCCCATTACTCTATTTCCAGGAGTACATAGGAATTGATGGGGTTGGTGAATACCTGGACAAAACTCAACCATGAAGGGGGAAGAGAGTATGAAGTGGTACGTGCTGTGCTGCACCTTGTTCTAATCTCACTAACTCTTCACACAAAGCCATGAGTGTATTTCTCATTAACGTGATGTCTCTTTTAATCTAATTTGTTTGTTTCTACTCAGACTTGGGGTGATAGCAGGGAGATCAGCCCCCTACGATCTTTGATTGGTTGCTGCACACCATCACTTGTTGAAGTTCAGGATAGTCCCAATTTCCTAAGATCTACTACTGGATATAGCTTTAGAGAGGACTGGCTTTGGGACTGTGACCAATGCAGTCTATAACTCCACAGAACATAAACAAAGAAGGTAATTTTTATATGAACAACTTTTTATGCATCTGAATATTTTGTTATCGACAGCTACATAGGCTGGATAAGGCAGCTTAACACCTTGACTGGGACAAGAACGCGTGCTGTCCAACAATATATTTGGAAAAAGGACCAGCAGATAAGGCCCCAGCTGGGGTGTGATAGAATAAAAACGCAGATGAGGGAAAGAGGAGCACACAGTGGCTTGTTGGAAAATACAAAGACCCACCTCTACACCTGAAATGTAGCCGTCCATGGTGGCCTCCAGTTCTAAAACAGGCAGTTCTCCGAAGGTGAGTTCTTATATTTAAAATGAGTTCATCTTAAACAATACAACTTAAGTTAAAAGAAAAAAAGATGCTTTTGTTCAAATAACATGTAAATATAATCAACATTTGGTGTGTTCAATAAGACACTAATGCCCGTTTGTCCCTCTGTAGACAAGAAGCCGATACCAGCTCAAACCGGAAGGTTGTTACACCCCCCCCCCCCACACACACACGAAATTCAGCCATCCATGTTGGCCCCCAGTTCTGAACAGGCGGTCCCCCCCTTAAATTCCCATGTGTGTAATGTGTTTAATAACCCTCTACCTATGTGTCCCTCTAGACAAGAACCTGAAGCCAGCCCCATTCAGAAGCAACGGGGGCCCGGAGGACAGCTAAGCAAACCAACAACCAACCCCCCTAATGCTAGAGTTGCTGCTGCTTCCACCCTTGTGTTACGTACCCCAGTTTATGTGTTGTAGTTTGTGTATTTGCATGTGTTTATTTCAGGAAATGGCTTCCTGAAAACCCTCAAGCAGCTGATTGGTCGACTCCATGGCTAATTGGAGAGCTGACCCCGCCCCCTCGTCAAGACACAGCTGTCTCCAATTACCCATTCATTCTGAAGCTATATAAATGCCAGTGTTCTGTTCAGGAGAAGGAATTTTGCTGGAAGTAGATTTGCTAGAGATTTTGCTGGGAGTTCATTGCTGAGAGTTGGTATGTTTTGTGAGTTTGTTGCTCAGAACTTATTTGATGTCCTTTGTTTCTTAGTTTGTTTGTGAAATTGTTTCATTTGTTCCCAGGGGGAAGGGGAAGGCACCTAGGGAGTGCTTAGGCAAGAGGCCCGCGGGCATACATATACCCGTAGCATATTCGCTGTCTAGGCACACTAGGTAAGACCTGGGCGGACCACCCCCTTGTATTTTGGTTAGGGCACCAGGTGGTGCTAAATTAGGTAAGTAGTGGGTAGGCAGGTAAGATAGGAGAGGGGGTGCTTTGAGATTTACTTTCTTTGCGTCCAGCCCCTTTTCCCCATATTACCGTGTAAAGGAATAAAGTCCTTGTAAACGGTACCACATTCTGTCTGTTGTCATCCTTACTCGCACCTACAGTCCATACCTTTATCACTTCACGGAGAGTTTAGTTGTAGCAGGGTGTTGCGTTCCCTCTTCATAGAGGCGTGCGTAACACTTGTAAAAAGCCTGACCAGGTCCACAGATGACAAAAGGCTGGTCATGAACCTGTCAGGAAAGGAGAATGCTTTCCTGTTGCTATCCCCTGAACGATATGTGGCAAGCCTAAAAGAAAACCAATTTGGCCACAGCCAGTGCAAGGGACAGCACTTCTGTGAGACAGCAGGGGGAGACAAAACTGTTGTGGAGTGGCTGAATGAGAAGAGGGCCTTGACGATGCAGAACTGGTCATTATGGCCATAGAAGTTGAAAACTGTAATGTTAATAACTGCAATACTGATATTTTTTAAATCAAGTTTTGGATGCTGACAGACAACCTTGGGTAATGTAACCTTAAAAATCAGACAAAGGAAGGTACATTGGGTAAGAAACTCCATGTCAATGTACAGTTGAAGTCGGAAGTATACATACACTTAGGTCGGAGTCATTAAAACTCGTTTTCAACCACTCCACATCTCTTGTTAACAAACTAGTTTTGTCAAGTCGGTTAGGACATCTACTTTGTGCATGACTGAAACAATTGTTTACAGAGATTATTTAACTATCACAATTCCAGTGTGTCAGAACTTGACATACATTAAGTTGACTGCCTTTAAACAGCTTGGAAAGTTCCAGAAAATGATGTGGATGTAATTCAAGGCCTACCTTCAAACTCGGTGCCTCTTTGCTTGACATCATGGGAAAACCGAAAAAAAATGGTAGTCCTCCACAAGTCTGGTTCATGCTTGGGAACAATTTCCAAATGCCTGTAGGTACCATGTTCATCTGTACAAACAATAGTACGCAAGTATAAACACCATGGGACCACGCAGCCGTCATGCCGCTCAGGAAGGAGACGCTTTCTGTCTCCTAGTGATGAACATACTTATGTGAAAAGTGCAAATCTAACAGCGAAGGACCTTGTGAAGATGCTGGAGGAAACAGGTACAAAAAGTATCTATATCCACAGTAAAAACAAGTCCTATATCGACAACCTGAAAGGCCGCTCAGCAAGGAAGAAGCCACTGCTCCAAAACCGCCATAAAAAAGCCAGACTACGGTTTGCAACTGCACATGGGGACAAAGATTGTACTTTTGGGAGAAATGATATTAGGCCACTCCTGGCCATGATTACAGACACCTGTGTCTTTTGACACTATATAAACGAGTCATCCCGCAGTGTTTGATTATACCCTGATGAAGACAGCTTGGCTGTCGAAACGTTGGTATTACATTTTTGCATCCGAGCTCCAAGAGTGTGCGGCTCTCTTTTACTATAAAACTCAAGCAGCGCAAAGCTAACATTGTCAATAACCACGCCATTTTCAAAGATATCCATCAGGTCTCAACATCAACACTGGCACGCATCCTAAAAAAAAAAAAACATTCAAATGAAGCAAATTTGTCGAGTGCCTTTCGAGCGCAATTCCAAAAGGGTGAAACGACTGCGGCATGATTATGCAGAGGTATGTATTCACTTTAGCAGTGTGATCTTACATACTGTCTCAATCTTTTACTGTACTGTAATACGTATACTAGATTTACACCACATATGTCAGAGTCAAGGCCCGCAAGAAGGTTTTTTACGGCCCCTGGGATGATCTTGATTTATTATTAGAACCGGCCCGCAGCAAGCCGGCAGCCCGCAGATCTTTTACACGCACCAATACTACATTTCCCACAATGCAAAGGTGACGCACCGAGCAGTAGGCTGCTTCATTTCAATATTTATTGGCACAGCAGTCAGCATCACAGTAAAATTAACTTTCAGATACCCATCAAAAATGGCAAAACGGAAGGTGGATACTGAGAACCGGGGGTTTCAAACAAGGTGGGAGTCGGAGTATATGTTCACGAAGGTAGCTGGAAAACCTGTGTGTCTTCTGTGTGGAGAAAGTGTGGCGGTACTGAAAGAGTATAATCTGAATTATGAAACGAAACACGCGGACAAAAACAAGAATATGGACATGGAACAAAGGCTACAAAAGGCAGAGGAATTAAAACGAGGCCTCAAATCTCGACAGGCTCTGTTCAAAAAGCCAAATCACAAGGCCAGGCTGCTGTCAAGGCCAGTTTTATTTTGGCAGAAGAGATCGCTAAATCAGCCCGGCCATTTACGGAGGGGGATTTCATCAAAAACTGCATGATTAAAGTTTGTGACGAAGTTTGCCCAGAAAAAAGGCAACTCTTTTTAAATGTGAGTCTGAGCAGAAACACCATTGCCGAGAGTAGACCAGTTGTCCATCAATCTAAAAGAGCAGCTTGTGAAAAAGGAAAAGATTTTATTGCATATTCCTTGGCTGTGGATGAGAGCACCGACATTTCTGACATTGCCCAGTTGTCAATTTTCATCCGCGGAGTGGACTCCAACCTAAGCGTGACAGAGGAGTTTTTGGCTTTACGTCCTATGCATGGCACAACTACGGGGCATGATTTGTATGAAGAGGTGTCAAGATGTGTAAATGAGATGGAGCTGCCTTGGGAAAAACTCGTGGGTTTGACAACCGACGGAGCACCTGCGATGTGTGGACACAGGAGCGGACTGGTGGCGAAGATACGGGAAAAGATGCAAGAGGAAAACGCGACAGGTGAGCTGACAGCTTATCATTGTATCATACACCAGGAAGCGTTGTGCGGTAAAGCCTTGAAAATGGAGCATGTAATGAGCATCATCACGCGCACAGTTAACTTTATCAGAGCCAAAGGTTTGAATCACCGCCAGTTCAAGGCATTTCTGACGGAGTTAGAAACGGAGCATGGTGATTTGCCTTATCACACAGAGGTGCGATGGCTAAGCCAGGGAAAGGTGCTTCAAAGATGTTTCGAGCTTCGTGAGAGAGATTTGTCTGTTCTTGGACAGCAAAGGGAAAGACACAACACAACTCCGAGACGAAATGTTTCTGTGTGAAATGGCTTTTCTGTGTGACATTACGAGTCATCTGAATGCAATAAACTTGCAGCTGCAGGGTCGGGATCGTGTCATCTCTGATATGTACAGTACAGTGAAGGCATTTAAAACCAAACTGACTCTGTGGGAGACGCAGATGCGGAAAGAAAATTTGAGCCACTTTCCCAGCTGCCAGACCATGAAAGAGAAGCTCTCTACCAGTGCGTTCCCGAGCACACAGTTGGCTGATAAAATAGGTATGCTTGCCGCTGACTTTCGACGCCGATTTGCTGACTTTGAAGCACAAAAAGCAGGTTGGAACTGCTCGGTAACCCATTTGCTGTTGACGTGGAAAGCTCACCACCAAACCTCCAAATGGAGTTGATTGACCTCCAATGCAATGATGCACTGAGGGCAAAATATGCGGCAGTGGGTGCTGCGGAGTTCGCCCGTTTCCTCCCGGCACAATGCCCCAGCTGCGCATCCAGGCTGCTCAAACGTTGTCTATGTTTGGCAGCACATACCTGTGTGAACAACTGTTTTCTTTGATGAACCTGAACAAAACATCACACAGAAGTCGACTTACTGCTGAACACCTCCACTCAATTCTGAGGATTTCTTCAGCTCAGAGCCTTACCCCGAACATTGATGAACTTGTGGAAAAGATGGGACACCACCAAGTATCACCCTCAACCTCAAACAAGTGAACATTACTGTGCAATCACATATTTAGAGTTTTTACTCAGTTCAAGTTTAAAAGTTAAAATTTAATATTTGTTTTCACTGCATGTTACTTCTCCTTAAACAAAGTGTTGTTTTTGATTAATAGATTTTTGCACTTTATTTTTTTGTATTTCAATCCAATTATATTTTAAAAATATTTCAGTTGAGTGGATGATAGAAAATTGCTATTATTGTTTTTTCTTTGAAGTAAATTTAGCCCACTTTTGCTAAAATAGAAAATATAGTCTACTGATGGTGCCTTGAATACCGGTTTCTTTCATTTAATGTTCATGTTATGGGGATATTTATATAAAGGAAATTTGTCTTTTGTGTCTGTTGAAAATTAAAGATTACTGACAGAGCCATAAGAAAATATTGCTTTATTTATCTGATCATATTGTAATATATTTGTTAGGTTTTCAGTAGGTTCAATTAGGTTCACTAGACTATATGCGTCATTTAAAATTTTTTCAATGAACATTCGAACAGTCCGGCCCTCGTCTTGTAGCTGATTTTTTTATTTGGCCCTCCGTCCATTTGACTTTGACACCCCTGATTTACACTGAACTACACAATTTTGCCTGACACTGTTTTTCAGAGAGTTTTACGAATGGATGGAGAGGAGATCCAGCATGAGTTAATTTACGTAGATGAGGCTGGGTTCAACCTGACGAGAACACGGAGGGGAAGAAACATCATTGGCCACAGGGCTATAGTCAATGTCCCTGGGCAACGTGGGGGTAATATAACACTGTGCAGCCATTACACAGAATGGGGTCCTCCACCGCCATGCCCATATGGGCCCTTACAACACTCATACTTACATTCTTGGACCAATTGCACAACATAACAGCAGCAAATCGATCATATGCAATACATTGTTGTCTGGGACAATGTCTTTCCACCGCTCTGCTCTGGTTCAGAACTGGTTTCAGCAACATCCACATTTCACCATCCTATATCTTCCACCATTACTCTCCATTCCTCAACCCTATAGAAGAGTTTCTCGGCATGGCGGTGGAAGGTATATGATCTCCGTCTCCAGGCTGAGGTACCCCTCATCCAAGCCATGGAGGGCCTGAGACCAGATGGAGGGAGCAGCAATGCAAGGATGGATTCGTCATTCAAGACGTTTCTTTCCAAGGTGTCTTGCTAATGACAACATTGCCTGCGATGTTGATGAAATTCTCTGGCCAGATCCAGCTAGGCGAAGAGACAATATCTAGTTTAAAAATATATATATTTTAAACTTACAATACGTAAAGTGACGTTTGGTTACAGTATTATGAATCTCCATGTCAACATTTTGGGCGTGTTGAGAAATAAATGAGTTTCTTCAGTCTGCAACATTGGTCTTGTGTAGTGTTTGGTGAATTTACATTATTTGTACTTTGTTGATAGTAACCTGCTCTAATCATAGGGAAGTAGAAGTGCTAAAAGTGGTTTAGGTTTATCACAGCAGAGTGTAACTCGTGCAAACAGAGTATAGTAATGTGAAACGTGTGTTTCATATGGTAACAAAGTGTGGTTTTTAAAAATAAATGTATAGTTTTTACAAGAGTGTTTAATTTTGCAAAGGATCTGTCGTGTTTTGCTAATTGGGTGTGTGGTTGTGCTAATTGGTGTGTAGTGTTTTGAAAACACAGGCCCTGTTTTGAAAATCGTGCTTTAGCAATAAATAAATGAACTGTAAGAGAGTGTGAACGCAGTGTTGCTAACTTAGCAACTTTGTCGCTATATTTAGCGAGTATTCAGATCTCTAGCGACATTTTCAATAAAATCGACTAGCGACAAATCTAGCGACTGCAGTAAAAGCATGTATCGTTCTTACTCTTCTCAACAAGCAGCGGGTGCTGCCGTGAGCCCAAACCCCGTACCAAAGCACACAGGTGGCCCAGTCCTCGCACTGCAGTCAGAGAAGGAGATGTTCACCCCTCCTTGTACACTGCAAATGAAATTGCGCATGCGGAAAGCTGCAGCTGGCCGCTCACCTTGTCCACTGTGTGTGTGCCTCTGACATAAGTCATATTTTATTTTTAGCAGGTAGGCTAGTTGAGAACAAGTTCTCATTTGCAACTGCGACCTGGCCAAGATAAAGCAAAGCAGTGTGACAGACAAGAGTTACACATGGAGTAAACAAACAAGCCAATGACACAGTAGAGAAAATAAAGTCTATATACAGTGTGTGCAAAAAGGCATGAGGTAGGCAAAAAATAGGCCATAGGAGCGAATAATTACAATTTAGCAGATTAACATTGGAGTGATAAATGTGCAAGTAGAGATACTGGTGTGCAAAAGAGCAGAACAGTATGGTATGAGGTAGGTAGATTGGGTGGGCTATTTACAGCTTCAGTGATTGGTTAGCTGCTCAGATAGTTGATGTTTAAAGTTGTTGAGGGAAATAAGTCTCCAACTTTGGCAATTTGTTCCAGTCACTGGCAGCAGAGAACTGGAAGGTGTTGGCTTTGATCAGTGAGATATACCTGCTGGAACATGTGCTACGGGTGGGTGTTGTTATCGTGACCAGTGAACTGAGATAAGGCGGAGCTTTACCTAGCATAGACTTATAGATGAGGGCCAGCCGACTAGAGCATACAGGTCGCAGTGGTGAAAGGTGATTTGGTAACAAAACAGATGGCACTGTGATAGACTGCATCCAGTTTGCTGAGTAGAGTGTTGGAAGCTATTTTGTAGATGACATTGCCGAAGATCGGTAGGATAGTCAGTTTCACTAGGGTAAGTTTGGCGGCGCGAGTGAAGGAGGCTTTGTTGCGAAATAGAAAGCAGAGTCTAGATTTAATTTTGGATCGGAGATGTTTAATATGTGTCTGGAAGGAGAGTTTACAGTCTAGCCAGACACCTAGGTATTTTTGTTGTCCACATATTCTAGGTCGGAACCGTCCAGGGTGGTGATGCTAGTCGGGCGGGCGGGTTGAAAAGCATGCATTTGTTTTTACTAGCGTTTAAGACCGCACTCACAGACATACTGTGCGAAGAGAACATGTTCTATTTAGGCTTGTACCTTGTTTGGGGAGGTATTGTCAGGGATGGGGGGAGGGGGGGCAGGTTGAATTGTTCAGTTCTAATGTTGTCATTCTGTCTTTTTAGTTTTTTTCAGTTTTTTTCTGTACTTTTTCCAAACATTTACCACCGTACATTATTACTCTGAGACAAGTTATTCTGGGGGTTTTGGGCACTCATTGCTTTTCCATTCTATGCTCTAATGACAGGGTTGAATAACTGGAATGCCCAGAGGGGCCGAAATAATACGATCAAGTACATTTCTTGGAATACCAAAGGGGTTAACAACCCGGTGAAGCGCAAGAGGGTGTTGACACACTTAAAGGGTTTGAATGCAAATATTGCATTTCTACAAGAGACTCACTTGAGGACTGGTGAGCATTTTAGGATGCGTAAGGACTGGGTTGGTCAAGTGTTCCACTCAAACTTTCATAGTAAATCAAGAGGTGCTGCTATTCTGGTTGATAAAGCTACTCCCGATCCTAAGGGACGATACGTCATAGTAACCGGTGAACTGTTTTCTACCCCTCTTGTTTTGGCTAGTGTTTATGCTCCCAATTGGGATGACACAAGTTTAATTTCTTCCTTTGTCTGCTATTCCCAATTTAGATTCTCATTTGTTGATTTTAGGGGGGATTTCAACTGTAAAATGTCCCCAGTTCTTGACAAGTCCTCAAACAAATACAGGCCCATCTAAATGTGCCCTACTTATTCAATCCTTTCTTCAGAAATATGCTATGTTTGAGGCCTGGCGTTTCCTACATCCTGCAGATAGACAGTATTCCTTTTATTCTCATGTTCATCAAACATACTCCCGGATTGATTACTTCTTTTTGGACAAAAAAACTTCTGCCTAACCTTCGGCGGTGTACTTACGAGAGTATTGTTATCCCTGACCATTCACCATTAGTGCTTGAACTAGAGTTTCCCCAGCGACCTCCTATGTGTTATCAATGGCGTCTCAACCCTATTTTACTCTCAGATAAGGAGTTTGTCAATTTAATTTATTCTGAAATCACCTTATTCCTAGAAACTAATTCAACACCAGGTATGTCCTGCTCTACCATATGGGAGTCTCTCAAAGCATACCTACGTGGCCAAATGATTTCTTATACAGCCAACCAAAACAGAGTTCGCTCCCAGCGACTTCGGGACCTGAGCGTGTCCATAGCCACACTGGATGAGAAGTATGCTACGGATCCTACCTCTGATCTGCATAAAGAGCGCCAACTACTCCAATATGAATTTGATGAGCTTTCTACCAGGCAAGCTGAACAGTTACTCTTGCGAGCTCGATACAAAGTCTATGAACAAGGCGACAAGGCCAGTAAACTCCTTGCGCATCAGATCCGTAAATCTGCGGCCTCACATTTAATCCCACAAATAAGGACCCCGTCTGGTGCCACTACAGTTATACATAAAGAGATCAATGATCAATTTAAACAATTTTACTCTGCGCTATACACCTCTGAATCCCCTCAAGACCCCTTGCTGATTGACTCCTTTAATGGCTTGAATATGCCTTCAATTGATACAGAGTCCCATGACTGTCTAGAAGAAGAATTTACGCTTGAGGAGATTGTAACAGCAGTGTCCGCAATGAAAAGTGGTAAATCACCGGGTCCGGACGGTTTTCCAACCGAATTTTACAGGACGTTTTCTGGTCTGCTTTGCCCATTCTTGTCTCGACTATTTGCAGAGTGCCTCAATACTTCAAAGCTACCGCCTAGTCTTTATCAGGCTTCAATTTCATTACTACTAAAGAAAAACAAAGACCCCCTGGAATGTGGATCCTATCGCCCAATCTCGCTTTTAAACTGTGATTACAAAATCCTAGCTAAGCTTTTAGCCATCCGTATGGAAGGCTTGCTGCACCAAGTAATACTCTGACCAGACTGGCTTTGTGAGAAATAGGAATTTATTTTATTTTTATTTATTTATTTTTATTTTTCAATATTAGGCGCCTTATGAATATACTGTACTCCCCAGCGTCGGACCCGGAGGTGGTGGTCTCACTTGATGCCGAAAAAGTGTTTGACCGCGTTGAGTGAGATTACCTAACAGCTGCCCTTTATAGATTTGGCTTTGGCCCCATGGCTTCGGTACGGACTAATGTAAGGAATTGCTATTTCGTATGCAAGTGACTAACTTACTGCTAATTACATGGCTACAACTCACAGTAAAGCCTGTGGGGTCCCCCACAGGATAGCTCCCACATTACACACATAATCTCCTTTTATTTTTAACCGAACACTGTGCCCGAAGAAGATCCTACGATGACGGACAGACAACTGAGCCAATGGCGGAAGACTACAGACTACAACCAGCTGAACCAATCCGGAGATCCGATCTTCCTAGGGTCAACCTACTTTCTGTGACGTATATAAGAGCTGTGCTGACTGTTTACGCTCTCTCTGCCTGCCGTTCCACACGAACTAACGGAAGAGCCGTATTTACGTGTACCAGATATTCTCCCTCTGAAATAAACTGTCGCTTGTCGTACAATTTTAACACCTGGTCTGAATCGATCCTTAACCGGCTCACCCTTCTAATATCCTTTTATCAACACTAATAACTTGTCCTCTGACTATTTTCCCTTGCACCGCGGATCCAGACAGGGTTGCCCACTCTCCCCCTTGTTGTTTGCTTTGGCAATCGAGCCTCTCGCCATTGCACTACACTCTAATGATGCCATTCAAGGCATAATCAGGGCGGGCTGGGAGCAGAAAGTCTCGCTATATGCTGACAACCTCCTTTTGTTTATCTCCAACCCCGATACCTCATTGCCACGTGCCCCATCTGTTCTTAAAAAGTTTGGATCAATCTCAGGGTACAAGCTGAATCTAGGCAAGAGTGAGCTTTTTCCGGTAAACAAGGCTGCTTTAAAGTGCTCTTTCACAAGTTCTCAGTTTAGGATTGTCCGGGATCAATTCACTTACTTGGGAGTAAAAGTGACATGGAAATATTCAAATTTGTTTCAGGAAAACTTTGTTGCTCTAGTAGACAGATTGAAACAATCTTTTACTTTTTGGAATTCGCTACCCCTTTCTCTTATCGGAAGGATTAATGTCATTAAAATGAATGTGTTGCCCAAATTTTTATATTTATTTCAATGTTTACCCATTTTTATTCCAAAATCTTTTTTTATTTCACTGGATCAAACATTCATGCATTTTATTTGGGATGGCAAGGTACCACGGATTGGTAGAAAACATTTACAGAAGCCTAGGTCATTGGGGGGTTTAGCTCTACCAAATTATCAGACACATTACTGGGTTGCAAATTTCAGAGCCGTTCTGTACTGGCTGCAGACTGATCCTACTGGCCCTAGACCACTCTGGGTCCAGATGGAGTCTGAATCGTGTAAACCTGCAGCACTTTCCTCTGTGCGGTGCTCGTCTCTCCCAGTGTCCCTAGGCAAAAGGTGTGTCAACCCAATTGTAAAGCAGTCTCTTAAAATTTGGAATCAGTTCCGTTTAGCCTCCGAGGCTTTTCACTCTCAGGCCCAATCAATCAGAACATTTTAATTCCTCCAACTTTGAATGATGGGGCTTTTGGCATTCACTAGGCCTCTCCTCGCTAGCCCGATTGTTCTTTGATGATACATTTGCCTCTTTTTCTCAGCTGCAGGAAAAGTTCAATCTCCCCCAATCCCACTTTTTCCGCTATCTCCAGACTAGAAACTTTGTCAGGGTTAACACACCTGGATTTCCCAATAGGCCTGCGAATACAGCTATAGAGAGCATCTTGGAGCTGAACAAGCTTCCTAGGGGGCGCAATTTCAGATGTATATGCAATCATTCATGACTCGCAGAACCCTTCTTTGGTGCCTTTAAAGACTCGATGGGAAAAGGATTTGGGGGAGGAACTTGGGGAAGACGCCTGGGAATCTGTGCTGCACAGGGTGCACTCGTCCTCTTTTAGCACTAGACACAGCCTCATTCAATTCAAGGTGGTTCACCGTATCCACTGGTCGGGGGCCAAACTTGGAAGAATATTCTCTGATTTTGATCCTACCTATGTCAGATGTAAAGTGGAACCAGCCACACTGTTGCATATGTTTTGGGGCTGTCATAAACGTTTCTCTGATATATATGACACTGTTATAGATCCGTCTCCCCTTACAGCCCTTTTTGGAGTACTGCCCATGGGTACCCCCCCTATCAAGAATCCAGTCGGACACTGTTGCTTATACAACTCTTTTAGCTAGACGGCTAATACTACAGAACTGGAAGATGGCAGCTCCCCCATCTTATAAATATTGGGTGAGGGATGTGTTGTGCTCTCTGAAACTAGAAATGTTTTAATTAAATTCACGTGGGAACCCCAAACTGTTTGAGGCTTGGGCTCCATTCCGGTCTTACTTTAAACAGTCCATCCTCTGATGGCATTCCAATTAATACTAAAATAAGTCTGTGACTTAAGGGTTGGAGGAGCCTCTGTGTTGTTGCTGGGGGGGGCATTAAGGTCCATTAACCTGTTAGTACTCTAGGGGCAGTATTTCATTTTTGGATAAAAAGACGTGCCTGTTTTAAGCGCAATATTTTGTCACGAAAAGATGCTCGAATATGCTTGGAATTGATAGTTTTGGAAAGAAGAGACTCTTACGTTTCCAGAACTGCAAAGATTTTCACTGAGAGTCCCTTAGAACAAATGCTTCGGGCAAAACCAAGATGTATGACCGACCAGGAAATGAACAGGATTTTTGAGGCTACGTTTTCCATGATCGCCTTATATGGCTGTGAATGCGACAGGAATAAACGGACACTTTATCTTGTTTCCCCAAGGTCTCTGCAGCATTGTGACGTATTTGTAGGCATATCATTGGAAGATTGACCATAAGAGACTACAATTGCCAAGTGTCCCGCTTGGTGTCTGCATGGCATTTGGTGCGCAAAAGTCAGCTCCCAGTATTTTTCCATTCGAATCAGACAACAAAGCAGGCTTCAAGGACGGTGCTTTCAATGGAGAGATATGCCAAACCACCTTCAGGATTGATTCAAACAACGTTTTCCATGTTTCAGTCGATATTATGGAGTTAATTCGGAAAAAAGTTCGACATGTAGGTGACTGAATTTTCGGTTAGTTTCGGTAGCCAAATGCATAGTAACAAAAGGGAACGATGTGTCCTACACAAGAATCTTTCAGGAAAAACTGGACATCTGCTATGTAACAGAGTCTCCTCATTGAAACATCTGAAGTTCTTCAAAGGTAAATTATTTTATTTGATTCCTTGGCTGGTTTTTGTGAATATGTTGCGTGCTAAATGCTAACGCTAAATGCTAAGCTAGCTATCACCACTCTTACACAAATTATTGATTTTCTCTGGTTCAAAAGCATATTTTGAAAATCTGAGACGACAGCATTGTTAAGAAAAGGATAAGCTTGAGAGCAGGCATATTTATTTCATTTCATTTGCGATTTTTAGAGATCGCTAACGTTGCGTTATGGTAATGAGCTTGAGGCTGTAGTAACGATACCGCATGCGGGATGGGGCGGACTATGAGGTTAAGGTCCATGTGCTTATTGATTGTGATCCGCAGATGCCTTGTTCATCTTGCTCGGGCAGAGACTGAAGTGTGAGCTTGTTTTTCCCCGTTATTTAAAAAAAAAAAATCACGCCTACATGAATAATCATTTTTAATTTTAATTTTAAAGCATTGTAAACTTTTTCTGTCCAGTGGATGGTAGGTCTGTGGCCATGACTCTGAGTGGTTGCATTTCTCCACCCTTATCCCTTGACTGTTTACAGGAACAATGGGGAGGTGTTTGCTCTGTCCCTGTACTATAGATTGCCCTTTAACCTCTAGCCTTCTGCCTGGTATGTTTAACTTGTCTAAAGTATGGTATTTTTTTTCTTCTAGTTGAGTATATTATTTACTGTCTGTCTGTCAAACTTAATAAAAATTTAAAAACGGAGTTTACATGTATTTGGCTAAGGTGTATGTAAACTTCCACTGTACATTTTTAGGATTGTTTTTTTTTGTATTGTTAGGAATTAATAATCAACATTTTGCTGCACCTGCAATAACATGTGTATGTGACAACCCATTTGCTAACCAATTGCTGGACAACCAAATAACTAAATTTCCCCTTGCGTTTTGTTGTAATAGTAAAATTCACCACTGTTTATTTATTTAATGGTCGGTGGACCCCTAGCTACTGCTTATGTCGATTATGCCTGCAGCCCACTGGTTTTGAGTAATAGCGCAATTCCAACTGTCGTAGATAATTGTTACAGAAATATAATACTGTCTATAGAAATATAATACTCTCAGAAGAAACTGTTGAATTCAATGTAGACTTTAATACAGGTTATTTGTCACGTTCTGACCTTTATTTCCTGTGTTTTGTAATTAGTTAGTATGGTCAGGGCGTGAGTTGGGTGGGCAGTCTGTTTTTCTATGATTTGAGTATTTCTGTTTCGGCCTAGTATGGTTCTCAATCAGAGGCAGGTGTCATTAGTTGTCTCTGATTGAGAATCATACTTAGGTAGCCTGGGTTTCACTGTGTGTTTGTGGGTGATTGTTCCTGTCTCTGTGTTTGCACCAGATAGGACTGTTTTAGGTTCTCACGTTTGTTGTTTTTGTTAGTTCTCATGTGTAGTTTCTTTATAAATTAAAGAACATGAATAACCACCATGCTGCTTTTTGGTCCGCTTCTCCTTCACCACAGGAAAACCCTTACAGAATCACCCACCAACCAAGGACCAAGCGGCGTGGTAAACAGAGGCAACAGCAGCAGCAGGAGAAGCAGCAGCAGCAAAGGCAGCAGCAACAGCAGCAGGAGAGTCAACAGAGGCAGCAGCAGGAGAGTCAACAGAGGCAGCAGCAGGAGAGTCAACAGAGGCAGCAGCAGGAGAGTCAACAGAGGCAGCAGCAGGAGAGTCAACAGAGGCAGCAGGAGCAGCAGCAGCGGGAGAGGCTGCACTATTTGGAGAGATGGACTTGGGAGGAGATCCTTGACGGGAAAGGACCCTGGGCAGAGCCAGGGGAATATTGCCGCCCCAAAGCCGAGCTGGAGGCAGCGAAGGCAGAGAGGCGGCATTATGAGGAGCTAGCACGGCAGAGCGGCTGGAAGCCCGAGACGCACCCCCAAAAATTTCTTGGGGGAGGCACAGGGAGAGTGTGGCAGAGTCAGGAGCCAGACCTGAGCCAACTCCCCCTGTTTACCGAAAGGAGCCATGGATGTTATCCGAGCTGTCGGCGAAGCTGAGGGCTGAGTCTGAGAGGGTCTAGGAGTTATTGGACAGAATGGATGAGAGTGAACGGATGGGAGATGAGGAGACACTCGAGGTGTTAATAGAATTGGGGGAGTGCGAAGAGAGGGAGCAGTTGATTTGGTGTAGTGTGTGTGTCCCCAGCCCGGTACCACCAGTGCCGGCACCCCGCACCAGGCTGTCTCTCCGTCCCATCAACACAGGTGTTCCCTCCTGTCCGGCGCTGCCAGAGCTCCCGCTCCTCAGTCCAGAGGCGCCAGAGCTTCTCAGTTCAGCACTGCCAGAGCCTTCCTCGCCAGTGCCGCCAGTCTGCCCGGCGCCGCCAGTCTGCCCGGCGCCGCCAGAGCTCCCGCTCCTCAGTCCAGAGGCGCCAGAGCTTCAGTCCAGCACTGCCAGAGCCTCCCGCCCCGCCTGTCCGGCGCCGCTGCCGGAGCGTCCCGCCTGTCCGGCGCCGCTGCCGGAGCGTCCCGCCTGTCCGGCGCCGCTGCCGGAGTCTGAGGCGCCAGAGCCCCTCAGCCCAGAGGCGCCAGAGCCCCTCAGCCCAGAGGCGCCAGAGCCCCTCTGTCCCGAGCCTCTGTCCCGAGCCCCTGCCCCTCTGTCCCGAGCCCCTGCCCCTCTGTCCCGAGCCCCTGCCCCTCTGTCCCGAGCCCCGAGCCCCTGCCCCTCTGTCCCGAGCCCCTGCCCCTCTGTCCCGAGCCCCTGCCCCTCTGTCCCGAGCCCCTGCCCCTCTGTCCCGAGCCCCTGCCCCTCTGTCCCGAGCCCCTGCCCCTCTGTCCCGAGCCCCTGCCCCTCTGTCCCGAGCCCCTGCCCCTCTGTCCCGAGCCCCTGCCCCTCTGTCCCGAGCCCCTGCCCCTCTGTCCCGAGCCCCTGCCCCTCTGTCCCGAGCCCCTGCCCTCTGTCCCGAGCCCCTGCCCCTCTGTCCCGAGCCCCTGCCCCTCTGTCCAGTGGGGTCATTGAGAGGGGTTGCCATGGTGAGAAAGTCACGGAGGCGGACTAAGACAATGGTGAAGTGGGGTCCGCGTCCCGCGCCAGAACCGCCACCGCGGACAGACGCCCACCCAGACCCTCCCCTATAGGTCAAGGTTTTGCGGCCGGAGTCCGCACCTTTGGGGGGGGGGGGGTACTGTCACGTTCTGACCTTTATTTCCTGTGTTTTGTATTAGTTAGTATGGTCAGGGCGTGAGTTGGGTGGGCAGTCTATGATTTGAGTATTTCTATGTTTCGGCCTAGTATGGTTCTCAGAGGCAGGTGTCATTAGTTGTCTCTGATTGAGAATCATACTTAGGTACCCTGGGTTTCACTGTGTGTTTGTGGGTGATTGTTACTGTCTCTGTGTTTGCACCAGATTCTCACCTTTCTCACGTTTGTTGTTTTTGTTAGTTCTCATGTGTAGTTTCTTTATAAATTAAAGAACATGAATAACCACCATGCTGCTTTTTGGTCCGCTTCTCCTTCACCACAGGAAAACCCTTACATTATTAAAGCCGTGCTGGTCCGCGGGAAAAGCCGCCGCTTCTTAACACTGGCTTTGCTTTTATACATACATAGTATTGGGGTACATCACATATGTAAATAAAGTCACTCCCCCTTAGTATCTGCTTTTGGTTACAACGATGGCAGAACCCTTTCCATGTTCTAAAAATAATGTATGTATTGCATGCCTATGTTTTACGTGTTAGTCATCAGTTATCTTGCCTACATCTTTCTTCCTGTACCCTGCTGACCACAGCACGTTCAGCTGTCATGAATGCATGTATGGTCCTGGTTAATGTATTCCTATAAAAATAGAGTATGGTCTGGGTGTCATATGGCCTGGATATCATCTTCTCCCCAGTTTAATGTGCATGTCCTTGCTACTTTAGCCTAGCAGCCAAACCTATCTACATGCAATGCTGAGCTTTAATGGTTTGCTCCCACACAACCTCCCTGGAAGTAACCCATGATTGTGCAAGTCATGTACTTAAAAATTATCATTGATTACGGGGGATATGGTTAATTTTTTGTCAACCCATGTCAAATTCTGCATACTGATTATTTCCATTCGAAATTAAGTAACTGATATAACTGATGTATTATGTAAACCGGTCTGAATTCAATTCTGAATGGACCCCAATCTGGCTTGGTCAACGCTTTGAAGCACTAGGGGTCATTTTTCTATATAGTTAGCCGGTAACTGTCTGGAAAAAAACTTGTCGTCGCCATACTTTCCCCAAAGTAATTTTCCTTATCAGAATGCCAAAAAAAGAGGGCCCCAACTTTTAATGACATTGCCTCAGTTGTTAAAAAGACTAGGCCTCTCAGACAAAGTTACAGCAGCGGGCTACCATCAGGAAAATTGTTTATTTTCTGTGCTGGTCATTGAACTGGAAAGGTCAAACACCCCGCAGCTATCATTGTCGACTCTACGCAACCCCCCCCCCCTCGTCTCCCAGATTGCCCCATCACTACCCCGGGTCCCCCAATCAATACCTCAGCAAGTATACACCACATGCCTGCTGCCTTGAACACCAGCACAGGCAACTGAAATTAACGGTTGATCCCGCTAACGTATCCCACCCAAAGCCTGGAGACAATGTTTGCGGGTAGTTCCTCATGTGAGGACTGGAAGGCGGAGCAAAAGCAATGGATTCAAAAGGGATCCCAGTCTTTCTCGCTGTTCACCAAAACTAAGGGTGCGGTACTACGCAGGGAAGGAAGCACCAGGGCTCCAAAAAAGGGAGTATGATTTGCTGCATCAGCATCATACTGTGCTAATACACTACTTTGGTTCCAGCTGTCCCCCACAGAAGCAAGCAAGAGGTTTCATCCGATCGGCTCCCTCAATTATAGATGAAATGTCCAGGCGAAAGACTGAAACACCTGGCAAAGTATACTCATGACCAATAACCCACCACCACCCCCAAATGCATCATTCATGCCAGTGTACCAACCTCGCAACTTGGCACAAGTAAAGAACACAATTCGTCAAGCAAGAGACGTCACTGTTTTGGACGTCTCCGGATTTGTCACCCCATATGGAGACTCGACCCACAACCCTTCTGGTGGTGGCAGCACCAGAAATGGTTGACGAGGCCAAGGCAGTCATTAAAAGCAAATGCTTTTCACTATGACACCACGTTTGACCTGGGCAATTATGTTTCACCCCTTGTTCTCCGTCACGTAGCGTTTCAAGAGGCACCAGTCCTTCAGGCACATGGAAAATCAGTTATTTCGCACCATCCTTTCACTCCTTCCCCAACTGTCAACAGCAATCTTCTGCACAGGCCGTGACGCGGCGGTTGAGGGAGTAATCCAGTCTGTGCTGCCGCAAGCCAGGATTGTCAATTGCTGGAACCACATCTCAAACAATGTGAAGCATAAGATGGGGTCAGAGGGTTCCCAAGCTGTGGTCGATAACTAGCAGGCCATCAATGAGTGACTACGAATGCACACTGGAGAGTGTGTGTCCACTGGAGCCCCGATTGAGGCTTATTTCCATCAGTCGCTGTCCGACGCCATGGACAGGTGCGCACATTGTGTGCTAAACAGCTTGGGCATCCAGTCAGACGGAATTACCAACAACTGCTCAGAGCTTCAATGCTGTCCTCAAGGCATTGGTTGGTTGGAAAAAGGTCAGAGTAGATAAATTGGTTTATCTACTCATCCAACTCCAAACCAATGCCTTGGGGGAAGTGCTGGGGGGGCAACTGTAGCCTAGGGAATTTCCACCTGACCCCTGAGTGCCATGAGCAATTTTCCAGGCGAATGCCCATCAGTTTCCCCTACCACGGAGGACGACATGGTTTCCTTCGCGGAAGGCATCCAGTCCTGTGTGGCACGGGAAATTTTGACATGGCAGAAACTGGAGTGGAGGACTTGGCCGGGATGATTGTGGCAAAAGGATGAAATCCTCCCTCTACCAGAGATTCTCAGACAAGCAGCACGTCATTACTCTGCTGCCAACAGAGACTTACTCCTGCTCTGCATCGGACAGTGTCCAGAGGTGTCCACCGACTGGCAGCTGTACTGGCCATTGGCAGAAGTGTGGACAGTGCTATGCCAATAAAGCTGAGGACAAGGAATCTGGGAGCAAAACGCTTTGGCCATAAGTGTACCACCAAGGAGCATGTCCAGACAGCCGCCAAACGCCAGGAAGAACAATCTACCGTTGATCAACAGGTCTGTCTTATTTGTTCCTAGATTGTCTTATTTTGGTATGTCAAAATGTTGACCATTTTACTAAGCCATGTGGTCCTCATGGGTTTTATGTATATCTGTGAGCACAAAATGCAGGCCAGTCACCATTATTCAATAGGGTGACCAATTACAACAGTGTCTGAGAAACACTCCAGCAGGGATGATGAATTGGAGAAGAGTAAATGGAATGTGACTGTTACATTCAGCATTTTTTCCTACTACATTGCAAGCTCCAATCAAGCAGCACAGTTGCTTGATTGGAGCTTGCAATGTGGCAAACTACCACTGGATACTCTTGGTAAACTGCACAAGATGGACCATTTAGAGAGAGATTAGACAGTACTACACTTGAATATATGTTATGATTGAGGCCATTTTGATATACTGACTTGGTATTACCGGTTGCATTTAGTATGTCAATCGCAGGACCCACTCTGCCATTGTCCTGGACTCTACTGGTTGCCCTAATGCGGAGCGCCATATGAGCGAGAACCTGGTCAGCCACATCAGCTAAGGTAAATCTGGTGTAAAAATACTTGGAAGTTGTTTTTTGGGGTATTTATTTGACAACTTTTACTTTACTACATTCCTAAAGAAAATAATGTAGTTTTTACTCCATACATTTTCCCCGACACCCAAAAGTTGTGGTTACATTTTGAGTGCTTAGCAGGACAGGAAAAAGTTAATTATGCACTTATCAAGAGAACATCCCTGGGTCATTCCTACTGCCTCTGATCTGGGGGACTCACTACACACAAATGCTTTGTTTGTAAATTATGTCTGAGTGGTTGACTGTGCTTCTGGCTATCTGTAAATTTTTAAAAATCTTGCCTTCTAGTTTGCATAATATAATTTGAAATGATTTATCCTTTAACTTTCACATTTTGATACTTAAGTATATTTAAAACCCAACACTGACTTTCACGTTCTATTAACACATCTTTACTTTACTCCAGTATGATCCAAATATCTTCACAGATCATTGTAGAGGGTTTAAACACTGTTTCCCATGCTTGTTCAATGAACCATTAACGAATACGCACCTGTGGAACGGTCATTAAGACACTAACAGCTTACAGACGGTAGGCAATTAAGGTCACAATTATGAAAAACTTAGGACACTGAAGAGGCCTTTCTGACTCTGAAAAACACCAAAAGAAAGACGCCCAGGGTCCCTGCTCATCTGCATGAACGTGCCTTCGGCTTCAAGGAGGCATGAGGACTGCAGATGTGTGCAATGTCCGTACTGTGAGACACCTAAGACAGTGCTACAGGGAGACAGGACGGACAGTGGCAGACCACGTGTAACACCTGTACAGGATTGGTACATCCAAACCTCACACCTGCAGGACATGTACAGGATGGCAACAACTCTCGATTTGGAGGTGGAGGGTCTGTCATGGTCTGCCTGCAATGACACACTGCCCCAATCTCAACGCTGTGCGTTACAGGGAAGACATCCTCCTCCCTTACGTGGTGCTCATCCTGACATGACCCTCCAGCATGACAATGCCACCAGCCATACTGCTCATTCTGTGCGTGATTTCCTGCAAGTCAGGAATGTCAGTGTTCTGCTTTGGCCAGCGAAGAGCCCGGATCTCAATCCCATTGAGCACGTCTGGGACCTGTTTGATTGGAAGGTGAGGGCTAGGGCCATTCCCCCAGAAATGTTGAAGAACTTGCAGGTGCCTTGGTGGAAGAGTGGGGTAACATCTCACAGCAAGAACGGGCAAATTTGGGGCAATCCGTGAGGATATGCAGCTGGTGGCCACACCAGATACTGACTTAAATTTTGACACCTTTGTTCAGGGACACATTCAATTTCTGTTAGTCACATGTCTGTGGAACGTGTTCAGTTTATGTCTGTTGAATCATATGTTCATACAAATATTTACACATGTTAAGTTTGCTGAAAATAAAGTGGACAGTGAGAGGATGTTTCTTTTTTGCTGAGTTTTTCCACTATTCAGGGGACTTTAGGAACCAATATAAACAGGCAGTTTGAAAAAGCTAGCCTGAGCTTTCCTAACAGAAATTCGCATCCTGTAGCACAAAGTTCTGGGGCACTTTAAAGTCCATGGAGAATAAGAGCACCTCCTACCAGCTGCCCACTGCACTGAGGCTAGGAAACACTCACCACCGATAAATCCACAATTTCAATTAGCATTTTTCTTTGGCTGGCCATGCTTTCCACCTGGCAATCCCTACCCCGGTCAACTGCCCGGCATCCCCCACATCAACTCATCCAAGCCTCCCCCGTTTCTCCTTCACCTGAATCCAGATAGCTGATGTTATGAAGGAGCTGCAAAATCTTGACCCCTACAAATCAGCTGGGCTAGATAATCTGGACTTTCTAAAATTATGCCGAAATTGTAGCAACCCCTATTAGCCTGTTCAACCTCATTCATATCGCCTGAGATTCCCAAAGATTGGAAAGTTGCCGCAGTCATCCCTCGCTTCAAAAGGGGGAGACACTCTAGACCCAAACTGCTACAGACCTATATCCAGCCTCCCCTGCCTTTCCAAGGTCTTCGAAAGCCAAGTTAACAAACAGATTACCGACAATTGCGAATCCCACCGTACCTTCTCCGCTATGCAATCTGGTTTGAGCTGGTCATGGGTGCACCTCAGCCACGCTCAAGGTCCTAAATGATATCATAAACGCCATCGATAAGAGACATTACTATGCAGCCGTATTCGTCGACCTGGCCAAGGCTTTCGACTGTCACTCACCACATTCTTATCGGCAGACTAAACAGCCTTGGTTTCTCGAATGACTGCCTCGCCTAGATCACCAACTATTTCTCAGATAGTTCAGTGTGTCAAATCGGAGGGCCTGATGTCTGTACCTCTGGCAGTCTATGGGGGTGCCACAGGGTTGAAATCTCAGGCAAACTCTTCTCTGTATACGTCAAATGTCGCTCTTGATCCACCTCTACGCAGACGACACAATTCTGTATACTTCTGGCCCTTCTTTGGACACTTACCTAACCTCCAGACGAGCTTCAATGCCATAACTCTCCTTCCGTTGCCTCCACCTGCTGTTAAATGCAAGTAAAACTAAATGCATGCTCTTCAACCGATCGCTGCCCGCAACTGCCCTCCAGTCCAGCATTACTACTCCGGACGGTTCTGACTTAGAATGTGGACAACTACCTAGGTGTCTGGCTAGACTGTAAACTCTCCTTCGACTCACAATAAGCATCTCCAATCCAAAATTAAATCTAGAATCGGCTTCCATTTCGCAACAAAGCATCCTTCACTCATGCTGCCAAACTTGCCCTCAAAAACTGACCACCCTACCGATGTCATTTACAAAAGCCTCCCAACACTCTACTCAAAGAATTGGATGCGGTCTATCACAAGGCCATCCGTTTGTCACCAAAGCCCCATATACTACACCATTGTGACCTGTAAGCCCTCATTTGCTGGCCCTCGCTTCATACTCGTCGCCAAACCCACTGGCTCCAGGTTATTTACAAGTCTGCTAGGTAAAGCTCAGTCTTGTCTCAGCTCACTGGTCACCATAGCAGCACCCACCCATAGCACGTGCCCCAGCAGGTATATCTCCTGAGTCAACCCCAAAGCCAATTTCTCCTTTGGCCGCCTATCCTTCCAGTTCTCTGCTGCCAATCACTGGAACGAACTGCAAAAATCACTGAAGCCTCATATCTCCCTCACTAGCTTTAAGCACCAGCTGTCAGAGCAGCTTACAGAGCACTGCACCTGTAAATAGCCCAGCCAACTACCTCATCCCCATACTGTATGTATTTATTCATCTTGCTCCTTTGCACCCTAGTAGCTCTACTTGCACATTCATCTTCTGCACATCACCCCAGTGTTTAATTGCTATATTGTAATTACTTCGCCACCATGGCCTATTTGCCGTACCGTACCTCCCTTACCTCATTTGCACACACTGTATATAGACTTTTTCTACTGTTTATTCCACGTGTAACATGTAACTGTTTGTTGTGTGTCTAACTGCTTTGCTTTATGTAACAGAACTTGTTCTCAACATGCCTACCTGGTTAAATAAAAAGGTTAAATAAAATAAAACATGAAAATTGAGTTAAAGCCCCATTAACATGGTCTATTTGTTTTCTTCAATAAGGCAGCTCCAAAATGCAGGCGTTTCAGCCTAGCTCAGTGTCGTCTGTGATGGTGGAGCAAGCCAACTGAAAATACAGAGCGTTGCTGCTTGATTGGCTCAGTGTTCTGTCACTCAAGGGGACACTACGTCACTGCCAAGTCTAAGGGTAGAGCTAGAACATTTTAGCCCCAAGCATTGATTGTGCAAGCTTGGGCAGCCATCAGTCAGAATGTGGCCCAGAAGTTATTTGACAGCATGCCAGTGCGGATTGCGGAGGTCTTGAAAAAGGGTCAACGCTGACTTTGCGTCAAAAGCCTTTGACACTTATGGAATGCTTGTAATTATACTTCAGTATTTCATAGTAGCATCTAACAAATATCAAAAGACACTGAAGTAACAAACTTTGTGGAAATTAATATCATTCTCAACTTTGTCACGACTGTATACGCTCTCTTCCGTTTGAAGCTAAAAAGTTAGCCAGCCAAACTAACCCGCAGAGTAGGAGAGAGCAAAGAGCGGAATAAGAGAGCAGTATCTGAGAGACTTCCCATTGTGATCTGGACTGTCGGACTACCTCCCTTGTGTACCGGATTGGCTGAGGACTGTCATGGAAATATTGAATCAAATATTTCTCAGGTAACAGAACTTGTGAATTCAAATATACTTTATTACAAGAGTAACAGAAGCTGAGCAATTCCAAAGAAGGACTGAATTTTCTTGTCACAGATGTGACGACCCTCCCACTCTGTCTGCCGTATTCTGTCTTTGTTCTTGTTTCCTTATTAGGATGCCGGTGGGCGGAGTTGAGGGGTCGTCAGCTACATGGGAAACACCTGGCCAGGTGTCTCCCAGGATAAATAGACCTCTTCCACATTCATGGAGGAGACTCTCTCCATGCAGACACCTTTTGTAGATTGTGTTGTGATTCTTGGTGGCCTTTTGTTTGTTTGCTTTGGCACCTTTCAACACCCTGCATTATCACATTCATGCATGCAAAACACTCACTTACACTACTGATTACTGATTACACCCACCATTGTATATTATACTTAGTTGCTTTAGTTAATAAATATATATTTTGCTACTCCTTATCTCCACGTTGTCTCCCTTTGTTACGGGCTTTGAGCCGGTTCGTGACACAGACCCTAGGCTTTAGAGGTTACCGCCTTCAAATTACACACATGGTCAATCCCCTTTATGTAGATGATTAACACCCCTTGGTCTCGCCACCATTATCTTCTTGTGACAATTCTTGCTTTTTAACACCCATCTGACTTTGTTTAAACTCTCCATTTCCGAATTTAACTATATGGCTGAAAAGATTGTACAAGGTGACTTATCAATATAGTGCATTTAGACCCCTTCACATTAGAGCCTAATTCTAAAATGTATTACATTGAGAGAAAAACAATCTACACACACTGACAAAGCAAAAACAGGATTATAAATTGCACATTCCATTTACATGAACTGCAAAATCTGGACCCGTACAAATCAGCTGGGCTAGACAATCTGGACCCCCTTTCTAAAATGATCCGCCGCCATTGTTGCAACCCCTATTATCAGTCTGTTCAACCTCTTTTGTATCGTCCGAGATGCCTAAACATTGGAAAGCTTCCGCGGTCATCCCTCTTCAAATGTGGTGACATTCTAGACTCAAACTTTTAGACCTATATCCATCCTGCCTTTCTAAAGTCTTTGAAAGCCAAGTTAACAGATCACTGACTATATCGAATCCCACCGTACCTACTCCGCTGCGCTATCCAGTTTCCGAGCTGGTCACAGGTGCACTTCAGCCATGCTCAAGGTACTAACCGATATCATAACCGCCATCGATAAAATACAGTACTGTGCAGCAGTCTTCGTCGACCTGGCCAAGGCATTCAACTCTATCAATCAACGTATTCTTTTAGGGAGACTCGATAGCCTTGGCTTCTGACTGACGCGCCTGGTTCAACAAATTGTCAGAGTTCAGTGCATCAAATCGGAGGGCCGACTTTTCTCTGTATATCATTGATGTCGCACTTGCTGCGGGTGATACCCTAATCCACCTTGACGCAGACGACACCATTGTGCATACATCTACCCCTTTTTTGGACACTTAAGTCTCCAAACGGGCTTCAATGCCATATAACACTCCTTCCGTGGCCTCCAACTTCTCTTAAACGCTAGTAAAACTAAATGCATGCTTTTCAACCGATCGCGCCGCCTGCCCGACTAGCATCACTACTCTGGACGGTTCCGATTTAGAATGTGGACAACTACAAATACCTGGATGTCTAGCTAGACTGTAAAAGGTCTTTCCAGACTCACATTAAGCATCTCCAATCCAAAATTTAATCTAAAATCGGCCTCCCATTTTGCAACAAAGCCTACTTCTCACACTGCCAAACATTCCTTCGTAAAACTGACTACCCTACCGATCCTTGACTTCGGCGATGTCATTTACAAAGTAGCCTCCAACACTCTACTCCGCAAACTGAATGCAGTTTATCACAGTGCCATACGTTTTGTCACCAAAGGCCTATATACCACCCACCACTGCGACCTGTATGCCCTACTCGGCTGGCCGGCCCTCGTAACATATATTCGCCAGATCCACTGGCTCCAGGTCATCTATAAGTCTTTGCTAGGTAAAGCTCAGCCTTCTCAGCTCACTGGTCACCATAACACCAACCCGTAGCACACGCTCCAGTAGGTGGTCCTCCCCAAAGCCAACACCTCATTTGGCCACATTTCGTTCCAGTTCTTGGCTGCCAATGACTGGAACGAATTGCAAAAATCGCTATAGCTGGACTTCTCCCTCACTATCTTTAAGCATCAGCTATCTGAGCAGCTTACCGATCGCGGCACCTGTACACAGCCCACCAGACTTCCTATTGTATTATTGACTGTTTATTTATTCCATGTGTAACTTGTCGCACTGCTTTGCTTTCTTGGCCAGGTCGCAGTTGTAAATGAACTTGTTCTCAACTGCCTACCTGGTTAAATAAAAAGTTATTTAGACGCTTTACTCAGTACTTTGTTGAAGCACCTTTGGTAGCCATTACAGCCTTGAGTCTTCTTGGGAATGACGCTACAAGCTTGGCACACCTATATTTGGGGAGTTTCTCCGATTATTCTCTGTCGACCCTTTCAAGCTCTGCCAAGTTCGATGGGGAGTGTTGCTGCACAGCTATTTTCAGGTCTCTCCAGAGGGGTTTGATCGGGTTCAAGTCCAGGTTCTGGCTGGGCCACTCAAGGATATTCAGGGACTTGTCCCGAAGCCACTCCTGCCTTGTCTTGGCTCCCCACACCATGATGCTGCCACCACGCTTCACCATTTTGATGGTGCCAGGTTTCCTCCAGACGTGAAGCTTGCCATTCAGGTCAAAGAGTTCCATCTTGGTTTAATCAAACCAGAGAATCTTGTTTCTCATGGTCTGAGTACTTCAGGTGCCGGTTGGCAAACTCCAAGCAGGCTGTCATGTGCCTTACTGAGTGGCTTCCATCTGGCCACTACCATAAAGGCTTGATTGAGTGCTGCAGACATTAGAGAACCTTTCAGAAGGACAACCATCTCTACAGAGGAGCTCTGTCAAGAGTGACCAGCGGGTTCTTGATCACCTCACTGACCAAGACTCTTCTCCCCCAATTGCTCAGTTTGGCCAGGGAGCCAGCTCTAAGAAGAGTATTGGTGGTTCCAAACTTCATCCATTTAAGAATGGAGGTCACTGTTCTTGGACCTTAAATAGCATGTGGAAAAAGGGAAGGGGTCTCAATACTTCCAAATGCACTACGTTGACTCTGACTGGTAGAGTAGTGGTTCTACATCATGGAGCTCCGCCCCATAGGGGAGCTCTGCTCCTAGTGGTTTACCCCGCTGCCTAGGCAGCGAATAGCCTGAGAAAAAAAATGATGCACACACCTACAGCCAATAGGAGTACAGGTGTCCCTATATAAGGGGACGCTTCCCCTCAATCAGCCTCCCATTATCTTCAGCGACAGGACTGGACTGAAGAAGCCTAGAAGAGAAAAGAATCTCAGGACGAACCCGTCGTCGATATCCTGTTGTCGACGTCGTCCTTCAATGAGCACTTTTCCACCCCCAAAAGCTCTTTTAAGAGCTCAGTGTCGCTGCTCCACTATGGCGGCTTTGGACCAGCACGAACTTTGTTTTGTGTGCTTAGGTTCAAAGCACCCTAGGGGCGGCCTCACAGATACTCCGGAATGCGCTAGCTGTTCACTCCTTTCTTTAAAGGAGAGGAAACAGCGATGGGCATTTTTCAATGAGGTTTTCCCTCTCGAGGACGCGATGTCTATGATAGCCTCAGACTCTGAGGTGTCATATGATGACAGCGCCTTTAGAGAGGATGAGGACGTTGGGAAGTGTCTGGATTATTCTCCGATAAAATCCAGTCTACCGACCGAGGCTGAAGAGAACCCCCTCCCCAGGGAGAGTGAGGTGATTTTCTCATCCTTAGGCGAGGACGAGACTGGCTCTGAATTTTCAGCAACCCCCTCCTACGCAGTAGCCTCTCTGCGCTCTGATTTTACAGGGCTCATTGAGCGGGCTGCGAAGCAGGCTGGAAATTACACTGCCCCCCATTCCCTCCGTTTCGGAAGTGGATTTAATGGTGGGCGGCCCCTATTCCAGACCAAGATGGGCAGCGGTACTTTTGGCACCGACCATGCCCTCGCTCGCCAAATATGTGGAGGGTGCATGGGAAACGCCTTTGACGGCCAGAGCGCCGGTGAAGGCGTATATTCCATTCACTAACGTTGCCAGACAACGGCCTCAAGAGATCCCTAAGCTCGAGGCCGCCCTAGCTGCGTACCTCGTGCCAGGTTCGAGCTCTTGGCCGTCTGCCAAGAGACCCACATTACCAACGACTAAGGACCGTCTCACAGCACAGCTGGCTGGGAAGTCCTTTGTTCTTAGTACACAGGCTGTAGCAGCAGCGAATAATATTGCCCTCTTGGCAGCCTCTCTATCCCGTCTGACCACGGGTAGAGAGGGGCTGTAGGAAGCGTCGAAGATTTCCGGCGCCATTCTCCATCTCACACAGGCATCGGCTGTATGTGCGGGGAGATCTATGGCCACTTCGGTGGTAATGGAACGACACCTCTGGCTGTCTTTGACGGCTATGAAGGAGACCGACAAAGCCGCCCTATTGAACGCCCCCATCTCTGACAGCGGTCTCTTTGGAGCCGCCGTCACTGATGCGACGGCGCATTTTGGGAAGCTTGAGGAGAGAAAGCAGCTGGCGAGACACCTGCCTCTGGCAGGAGGGTCTAGAACAGCTACGAAAGATCCCCATCGCTCCACCGTCTCCAGTAGACCAGGGTCTACGGTCAGACGGAGAGCCCGTCGAGCAGCCGCACCTGGAGTACCTAGAGCGGGCCCTGCCCCTCCGGCAGCACCAGAGAAGGCGGCGGTGAAACCGACGAGAGACCCCGTTTATTTCGTCGCCCTGGCAGCCGAGAGGCAGTCAGAAGAGGCGACGGCCATGACGGGACGAGGGGGAGAGAGCGCTGCACTTCTTGTGATGGCGCCCACTGTTCATCCCCCGCCCCTGCAAAGGGATGGAGGAGTTGTTGTGTCTGTGTTTAATAAAGAATGTGTTCCATCTGACTTTGTCACAAGAGAACCTCTTTTCCAAAACAAAACTGAGACCGCTCAGATTCCTCCTCGCTCTCTCTTCCTCTCACCACTCTGTGTGCAGCTCAGCCCATTGCGGAGCTGGAGCACACACAGAGGGCCGTTGTGAGTGGGAATGACAAGGGAAAGCAAGACGGACACTTGTAAATGAGCCGTCATGCTTTACCTCATAAAAACCCAACACTACACACTCTGAGGAGTGAAGTAGATAGGAGTTTTAATAGCAGCCTGCGTACACAGCCCCATAGTAGGCCGATGAAGCAGTCAGGCCGGCGCCTCAATTAGTGTAGCGCAGACCCGTGCTGAGTTCACGGAGGGCTGGAACCACAAGGTTACATGCATAACCGAAGTGTCGGCGCCCCCGATTCTCACAGAACGTGCTAGTGTTCCCTCCCCCCTTCGTAGGGGGCCCACCTTGGGCTGTTCCACCACTTCAGTGTTGGGAGACAGCAGCGGCTTGGGCTATAGAGGAATTACAGGTCCTTCCTACTGTCTGTACCACAGCTTCGCGCTCTCAGAGCACTATTGGGAGTGGCAGCGAAGCTGCACCCTCTCCTCCTGGCTAAGTTGGAGAAGGGTTATGCCATTCAATTCCATCAAACTCCACCCCCGTTCTCGGGTGTGGTGGAGACTGTGATGAAGACGCCAGAGAAAGTAGCCGCTCTTGTGAAAGAGATTACGGAACTTTTGGCGAAGGAGGCGGTCACAGTAGTTCCCCAGGAGCAAAGGAACAGCGGGCTATTGTCGCCCTATTTCCTAGTGCCAAAAAAGACGGGGGGCAATATTGGATTTACGCACTCTCAACGAGAGCGTAGCCAAACGACCTTTCCGAATGCTCACGACAAAACGTCTACTGGAATGTATTAACAGAGACTTTTGTGTAAGCATAGATCTAAAGGACGCATACTTTCATGTGCCGGTACTTCCGCGCCACAGGAAGTTTCTGCGTTTCGCCTTTCAAGGGGTGGCGTACGAGTATGCGAGAATGCCATTTGGGTACGCCCTGGCACCTCGCACGTTTTCCAAATGTGTGGAGGCGGCATTGGGGCTGTCGCGCCGTCAGGGGATAAGGCTTTTAGCCTACCTAGACGACCTACTGGTTTTGGCCTCGTCAGCAGAGCTGGCGATCACACACGACACAGACAGTGATTCACCTCACGCGTCTGGGGTTCGCTGTGAATTGGAAAAAGAGTGCGCCTTGGCCCAGTCAACAGATTGTCTATCTGGGATTACAGATAGACACTGACTATGAGGGCGCGAATTTCGGATCCTCGACGGGCTGCCTTGTTGTTAGCCCTGAGAAGGTTTTATCCGAATCACATGGTGACGGCGCATTCAGTCATGACACTTTTGGGTCTCGTGTCGTCTGCCCACTCCGTGGTTCCGCTGGGACTTTTGCACATGCGCAAAACACAGCGATGGTTTGCTCAACTACGACTGGACCCAGTGAGGCACCGTCGTTGGTTGTTGACAGTTCCCCTCTCGCTCAGAGCGGACCTGAACTATTGGAGAGACCCGTGCGTAATGGCACAAGGGGTCGCAATAGGCAGGGTGTCATCCCACATTCCAGTGTACACAGACGCTTGTCTGACTGGATGGGGAGGGACATGTCAGGCTCGGGCAGTCGGAGGTGTGTGGTCCCAATCGGGACGTCACATCAACCTCCTGGAATTGAAAACGGTTCTACTGGTTCTGACCCACTTCGTGTCCACCCTACGGGGACACGACGTGCTGGTTTGGTCAGACAACAGAACGACAGTAGCCTATATAAAATCGCCAAGGGGGAGTCAGGTCTCCTGCACTCCACCGGTTGGCGGAGGAATTGTGGCTGTGGGCTCACGAGCACCTTCGCTCGTTGACAGCAGCGCACATTCCAGGCTGTCAGAATATCGGAGCAGACCTCATGTCTCGAGGGGGTCCCCGAGACGACGAGTGGCGTCTGCACCCCGATGTTGTTCTCCAAATATGGGAACGGTTCGGGAGAGCCGAGGTGGACCTGTTCGCGTCACGTGTGAACGTGCAATGTCCCCTATGGTTTTCTCTACGAGCCCAGGACGAACCGCCACTAGGGATAGACGCTTTTGCGCACCAGTGGCCGGAGGTTCTCCTGTACGCATTTCCACCGCTGTCCTGCAATCTCCCACTGCTAGCCCGTGTGAGAACAGGAGGGCTGTCAATCATATTGATAGCCCCCGACCGCCCAGGGGCTCCGTGGTACGCGGAGATGATTCAAATGTCGATTGCACCATCATGGCCAATTCCACATCGACAGGACGCGATGTCTCAGGCGGCAGGCATGATAGAGCATTTGCCTCTAATCGGCCAGCCACTGAAGGTCTGGCTCCTGAGAGGGACAGGTTAGAGCGCCGTGGGTTATCTGAGTCGGTAATCAGAACCATACAGGACTTATGCCAGTAGATGGAACATGTTTTCACAATGGTGCGCCACAGAGAATGTGGATCCCGTGTGCTGTCAGGTTGAGAGTGTTCTCTTTCCTACAGTTCATGTTTGACAAGCAGCGCTCACCCGCCACCATTAAAGTGTTCGCGGCAGCGATTTCAGCTTGTCATGAGGGGTTTGACAGAGACACTGTTTTCAGTCACCCTCTAGTGAAACGGTTTCTATTGGGGACGCGGCGGCTTAGGCCAATGGCTAGAGCCACGCTACCACAGTGGGATTTAACTTTGGTACTCGAGGCGCTCTGCTCTGTGACGCCGTTCGAACCATTGAATCAAATTCCCCTCAAGATGTTGTCTCTGAAGACGGCACTGTTGCTTGCCTTGACTACAGCCAAGCGTGTCAGTGATTTGTGTGCTCTTTCGACGAGACCCGACTGCCTTGCCATAAACGGCGACTTGAGCAGAGCTGTGTTACGTCCTAACCCGGCATTTACGCCGAATGTTATTAAGAGCTCACAGGTCGCAGACTGTTGAGCTATGGCCTTTCTCCCCCCCTCCTCATGAGGAGCGGAGAGAGGAGAGACTTCCATCGCCTGTGCGCGCCTTGGCATGCTACGTGCAGCGCACGGCGATGATTAGGTCATCACCTCAGTTGTTTGTGTGTCACGGTGCTAACGCACTGGGTAGACCACTTTCAAAACAGCGGCTGTCTTATTGGCTTTGCGAAGGCATTGAGACGGCTTATGAGGCGGCAGGGCGACCAATGCCTCATGGCGTAAGAGCCCACTCCACTCGTGGAGTAGCGGCATCTACGGCACTTTTCAGAGGAACTGGGGTAGAGGATATTTGTGCAGCTGCGTCGTGGTCGTCACCGTCTCCTTTTATCCGATTCTACCTGTTGGACGTGTCGTCTAACTCTCTAGCTCGTTCTGTACTCAGCGTAGTTGAGGGCAGAACTTGAGTTAAGGGTGCAGGACTAATGAGACGTGTTCCCATTAGGTCCGCTCCTTTTTTGACAGAAGAGAGAGAGACACACACACATGTAACATGACCTTTGTTTGACACTGTCAATACAACAGGGAATGTCTAGACTGCCACCAGTGTGTCATTGTGCTGGGAAATAGTACTGTAACCTAGTGTTACCTGACTATTAGACCGGTCAATAAAGTTGAGAATATTGAGGCATCATCTATCTGCTGAGGCAGAATAGTTGGCCTAAATTCTATCGTCTGCCCACGAATCATTGGCTCTGCCTATGCATTGAGTGTGGCGGGTTACACTGATGCGAACGTGATGTATTAGGCAGGGCCAAGTGTGAATGACGGATATTTAAATTGATTACTCTGACTTGAGACCGATTTAGCCTTCGGGAAAGGGTCTCTCTAAGGTCCTAACAAAGCATAGGTGTGTGTGAAGTACATGGGGTAGTGAAGAAAAAGGTGATAATCCGGGGGACACTAGACTTCTTAATACCCTAGGGGACCCACAGTGCATAATTGAGTTCTTACTTTAGACATATTGGGGGCCGATTTAGCCATAGGAAAGGGTACCACTTGGGTTTTAGTAAAGGCGTGGGTTGTTGGCAGTATTGTAGTGTACATGGAATGTCGTTGGAAATAGAAAAGAGGTTGAGAACGCTGAAGTCCATTCTAGAATTCAATAAAGGCAGAGAGGATAAGGAGTGGAGGAGACGGGGTGAGTAGCTGTACAGAGAATGGACAGAAGGCGGGGCTATTGCATCTCCTACTGGTCTGCTTGCTGGGGAGAATGAAGATTTGTGTGTGTATGGTGTAAATTGAAGCTTACTGGCGTAAATGAAGATTGTGAGACTCAAATCGCGTGCATGAAATACGTTGATATTCAGTCGCTGCAGTGTGGTACATTAGGTATTTCAGTTGGAGCTGGTAACTGTGAGAATGTTGAAAGTCTCAGGCTTGCTGATGAGTTAAATCATAGAATATTGGGGGATGTGCATGACTGTTGGAAAAGGTGTTCAACTCTTAACGTAAAATTCTGTGTGTAGAGTTATATGAGGTTTGAACTATACTAATATTGTGGAATTACATAATCAACATCTGAACATACTTACGTTAAAAATTAATTGAGCCCACTGAGTAATAGATAAGATATACACTAGGTACGGGCGCCACGGGTGTGGTCACTGGTGTTTTAACCAAGTGCTGAGAAATAAGGTAGATTTATTTTGTTCTTTTTAATTAATTTACACAAGTACAGAGCAATCCCCTAAAACATGAAACACCGAGACAAATTATTTGAGTTTGAGGGATTATCATAATTATTAGGGCCTTGAAAGTTGGAGAGAGCCGCGATCCACTCATGAGAACTGCCTAGTTACTAGGAGCAGAGCTCCCTATGGGGCTAACTATTACGTTATGGGTGGTTGAGTCCCAATGGAAGGTTTGTTTGAATCCGAGGGGCAATTAATGGGGCAACCATTTCCCTTGTTGACTTTCTGGGCCTTAAAGAGCAAACTTGGTGTAGGGGGACAGCGGCTAGTTCCCATCAAATAGCACGAATGAAGCGACACCTTGCATAGAATGTCCTTTTAATATGGTTGTGATAACACATGTCATGGAGTAACAAACCTCTGCAAAAGCCTACTTCTACCTGGGGGCATGCCTTGTAGACCATTCAAGTGTTCCTAATCCTAGTCCCGTGAAGAAAACCACATGTTAAGATAGTTTAGAAAGAGTAGTAGTTTAGAAAAGAGTAGTAGTTTAGAAAGAGTAGTAGTATTGGCTTATGGTGGTGAACTCCCAAAGGACGCAGTATATTGTGAGTGTTGTGTCACAGAGCCCCATAGGAATTAAAGCCCTGCCGACCCCCAGTCTCACTAAAGATAAATGGGAGGCTGATTGTGGGGAAGCATCCCCTTATATAGGGACACTTAATACTCCCATTGGCTGCAGGTGTGTGCATAATTTCTCAGGCTATTCGCTGCCTAGTAGTAACTCTAGTTGTAACTATCATTTAATTTTCTCTGCTTTTGCCAGGCAAAAACAGAGTAGCCCGACTACCTACACTACCAGTCAAAAGTTGTAGAAACCCTACACATTCAAGGTTTCTACTTTTTGTACTATTGTCTACATTGTAGAATACTTAAGATATCAAAACCATAAAAATAAAAATCTAAATACATTTTTATATTTGAGATTCTAAAAATAGCCACCCTTCACCTTGATGACAGCTTTGCATTCTCCTAACCAGCTTCATGAGGTAGCCACCTGGAATGCATTTCAAGACTTATAGAATTGCAGCAAATGAGCTTTAAAACAGCAACATCTAAAGCTTTGTCAGCAACTGCACCATTGGCCACACACCTGCCCCACCACCATTTTGAGTCAGACCACGAAATCCAGTCTGAAAGCTAATGTTTTCTTGAACCTGTAGCCACTTTCCCCCACATGGGTCAGCCCCCTAGCAATTCGACTGTTATCTAATGAGGTTGCAAGGCGGACCCAACAGCTCAGTGGACACAGCAGAGAGTGCAATTACGTGGTGCATACATGTGTCATAGTACTCCATTTGCAGGGAAAGGCTAAAACCACTACATGTTGGGCTAATTTACTAAGAGAAAGGATGGACAATTCCAGTCCCCAATTGATCTACTACATCTAAAAACAACTGATTACCTTGATTTTTGGAGTCAATATCTTAGGTGACACTTTTCCCCCTGCTATCAGGCCCCTGGGGAGTTGCCTATCATCTTAGTTTTGTGCCCTGTAAATAAAGAGTAGAAAGTGCCTAACAAAAATGTTTCCTTTAGAAGTAATAAAATTGTTAACAACCAGGATTAAAGGGCAGCTGAACCAACTTCTCTAGGCCTGGTGTCCTGATGGGTTCACGAGTGTTTTAACATGTGTCGGAGCATGTGTTGATATTGATAGGATTGTAAGAATGGATGAGCCATTCTCGGATCATATTTTTCCATTCAACTCTTACAATTGTCAACTCCTAAATAGATAAAATCGCTCTATGGCTGAATATTGAGACTTCTTATTCTAGTACTATGCACTAAAATCAAGATTTTGTGCATCATAGCATACATGTTTACACATGAAATATATTGAGCCAAAATAGACAGTGGACAGCCTACAATTAGCTAAATATGACTAGATTTCATAGACATGTAACGGATTGCAATAGGCTTGAATTATATAGGTCTAGGGCTATGTAGCCTATGTAATTTATCCTTTTAATGCAATCTCGGTCTTCATTAGATGAATGTTTTTAAATCGTTTGCTTGTTTTTAACAATTGCAAAGACAGTGGTTACGTTCCCCAACAAGACAAACAAAAATGTTGCTATAACAGAAGGGGGAACTAACGAAGTCGCTGACAACCAGAATGAAACAGGTGGGGTTTTGAAAGACACTCATGGGTGTGTCCACGGAAAGTTGACTAGCAATAACTGGGACCTAAACGACATCCACCATGAGCAGTTGCTAAATTTCCCAGAGCAGGCAAACAAAATTAAAACCCACACTAAATTTAAAAGACTTCAGGAAGCAAGCCAAAAAGTTGAATAAGATGAAAACAGGGAAGATCAGACAAAATAATGTCTTTCTAGAAAACCAATATAGGACACACCAACTAAAGGTGTTTACCCTCCACATCTTTCAAGACAACTGGAGCACTGGGCCAGCCACTCTTAAATAGCACCTGGCCCAGCACAGGTGAATCACCTTTCCACTAACGAGATGGCAACCAGCACAGATGTAACACATACTGAGGTGACAATTGGTGCACCCTACGTGCTAACGTGCTAAAGTCCAACCTCAAAACAGCAATGGAAAAACCAACACTTGTAGCACATTGAAAACTTTGTAGGCTATTTGTAGTCAACCTCGTTCTGAAGTTACTGGCGATCACAGAGACAGATAAACAGCTTGATTCTGTGTTTAGCTGAAGTCTTGTGTGTATGAAGTGACACAGAATGGCAAAAAAATTATAATCTAACAACGCACTTAGCCGTTTATACGAGTGGTCTGAGGCAGTTGGTTTAGGGAAGCTGTTACATTCCTATCCATTGGCTATTTGAGGGTTGGGTTTTTATAACAATCATGCCCGCTATCACAGGATGGTAACGCCTAGGTAGGGTTGTCATGCATAGAGAAACAGCGGAGCTGAATGCATTCTGTTCAATCGTATTGCATAACCTAGCCTCGGACTGGTTTACATAAGACAACATATCTGCAATGTCATGTTGAAAAAACACTTGGCCCCTAAGCCCTTTAAATCGAGCACTTTCTGATATGTTTGATAATGAGTCTGCCACTGTTTTAGGAATGGCTACACGAGACTAACATTGCACGATTAGTGCACATTTTTGTACTTGAGAAGTACTGCACCAAACACCTTAGCTAGATTATTTTGAGTGTGAAAGGTTCAGTTCATTCCTCTGAAAAGGTATTTACATAACATAAATAAAATAAAAGATTTGTACTGATAAGTACAGAACATATGAAATAAATATGTTTTGTGGAATTAGCACAGATTGTCTGTATGTTTATTCCATTACATGTACAGTGTAGAATGGCGATAATTATCTATAACGTTTTTCTTAGCACATGCCCCCAAGTTTGGTCTCTATAGTGGGAGAACGCTTCTCACCTCTCAAACAGGGCCAATCACTAGGGCCAGGTTCATTGGCTTTTCAGACACGGTACCTAACACTATAAGCAAAATAATTTTGAAAAGATAAAAACAAACGATCGCATCGACAGACTGCAATGCAAACTGGCTACATTAAGCTTAAGTAGTCTACCGCAAGGGGAATCTGAACTCTGTTCGCTAGAAGAGTCCAGTGTTTCAGCCTATGTAAATTGATACAATCTCAAATCTAGTGCAAAGGCCTTTTAGAAGCATTGCCTCTATAGCTAATACCGGACACATTGATTTGCGCAGTCTTCTAAACTACCGACTCCATTTAATGCCAAGATGTTTATATTTATTTTTTATTATACTTTTGTAATGCTTTTTGTGACGTAGATCATAATTGGGGCGGCAGCGTAGCCTAGTGGTTAGAGCGTTGGACTAGTAACCGGAAGGTTGCAAGTTCAAACCCCCAAGCTGACAAGGTACAAATCTGTGGTTCTGCCCCTGAACAGGCAGTTAACCCACTGTTCCCAGGCCGTCATTGAAAATAAGAATGTGTTCTTAACTGACTTGCCTGGTAAAGGTAAAATTTTTAAAAAAAATTACAGTTACAGTCTATCAGGTTGGGTGATCCTCGTAATGTTACTTGGAAAATACAACTAACGGAACGCAGAATTAAATGTATATCACTCTCACAAATGCGACCAGTTATTTTTCGTATTTGCATTTCATTTCTTTCAGTAGTAAATGCGAGTGAACTGCTGGGCATTCGAGTGAACTGCTGGGCACTGAATGCCCGTCTTATGTTTGCTAACGTTAGCTTGAAACAATTAGTATTTACTTTTCCACAACACATGGAGTCGAAAAGGGATTTTTCCATGTGTTTGCCGACTGTCAGCTGTACGTAAACTCAGCATCACAACAAACAGGAGGAGGGGCGGGGCAGACACGGGGTAGCTACGTCGAATAATGTATTAATCTCCATGTCCGTTGACACAAACTCCGTACACAAACTCTGTGTATTGCAGCTTGAGAATCGGGATGTTAGATTTACTCAGTGGATCTATTTTTTAAAAATGTTTAAAACGTGAATCTCCGTTTTATTTTACTTTTGAGGATGTCATTCGGTAGAACTTTTAACTTTTGTATTATTTTCTACAAAATGTATGTAGACACTGGTATTATGCTGGAATTGCCCTTTCAGTACACATGAGAATTTAAAGGGACATTTCCAAAATGTTCGACATTATATGTGACTCGTTTCAGGAAACTAGGCATATGTTGCGTGTCACTACTTCACAGGAGAGCCATTTGAACGTCAACTTTTTCTTCAAATCAAAATGCGTTTTTTGGCAGAAATGCCTTCTGGAAAATGTGAACTTTCATGTGGCTTAATAACAAACGTGTATACCATCTGTAGACACAAATAAAATTGTTAAATTACAAGCATAGTTGGTTTAGCCACAGAAAAAGTCAGCAACCTTCCCGCTAGCCATGATTGGCTGGAATAATGAGTGGGCTGGACATGCCGAGAGATGAGTTCGGATTGGTCTGCCACGCTTCTGTCTATTTGAGCTGGTCAATATATGTGTAGGTAATCCTGTCTAACGCTGCTTTAAAAAAATATATTGTGTACAGTGCCTTGCAAAAGTATTCATTCCCCTTGGTGTTTTACTTATTATGTTGCATTACAACTAGGGTTGCCAACTGTCCCGTATTAGCCGAGATGTCCCTTATACTGGGCTAAATTGGTTTGTCCCGTACAGCACCTCGCTTGTCCAGTATATTCACCAATCACAGTATAGTGTAAACTATACGCCAATTCCTGTAAGTAATATATTTTGTTGTTCGGTCAGTTCAAGGAAATATGGGTAAACCTGCAAAAAAGAAGACTGTGCAACAAACAATGGGAAGCAAAAATGCGTGGGTTCAGCCCGTCAGTGGTGACGTGACGAATATGGTGTATTTTGTCAGGATGTATCGGCGTTTATAGATAGGCCTACCATAGAAAAATAGTCTATACCATATGACACTGAGATGTGCTGTCTGTCGTGGATCATGTATCCCAAGTCATCCTATAATTAACGTGGCCACCAACATACGCCTAAAAATCGCTAATGCGATTACTAGCCAGAATTGGCCGAAGGACTGAAATTAATAGTATTAGTGTGAGTGGGGTTCTAAATAAAATCTAGTAAAAATCTAATTAATTTATAGCATAGATTCTATAGGGTCTTTCTCCATCTAATAGCGTAAATTATTACATTAATTATTTTTTATAT
The DNA here is from genome assembly GCF_034236695.1 of Oncorhynchus nerka. Lineage (NCBI taxonomy): Eukaryota > Metazoa > Chordata > Actinopteri > Salmoniformes > Salmonidae > Oncorhynchus > Oncorhynchus nerka. The sequence continues at coordinate 88,929,736 of NC_088415.1, forward strand.
TTTTCCAAATTAAATTAAAACCTCATGACCTTACTTCTGAAAAAGTTAT